>NC_041389.1:675846514-675876300 GCF_002162155.2 Triticum dicoccoides
TATAATTTTTGATTGCTCCATGCTACTTTATCTACTGTTTTAGGCAATATTGGGCTTTATTATCCACTTTTATATTATTTTTGGGACTAACCTATTAACCGGAGGCCCAGCCCAGATTTACTGTTTTATGCCTATTTCAGTGTTTCGAGGAAAAGGAATATCAGACGGAGTCAAAACGGAACGAAATCAACTGGAGAAGTTAATTTTGGAAGGAAACCAACCTGATGGGCTTGGAGTGCACGCCAGGGCGTGAGCAGCCTGGAGGTCCACCGACGTACCCCCTGCACCCATATATACCTACGTACCCTAAAACTTCCAGAACAGAAGATAGATCGGGAGTTCTTCCGCCGCAAGCCTCTGTAGCCACCAAAAACCAATCGGGACCCCGTTCCGGCACCCTGCCGGAGGGGGATCCCATCACCGGAGGCCATCTTCATCATCCCGGCGCTATCCATGACGAGGAGGGAGTAGTTCACCCTGGGGGCTGAGGGTATGTACCAGTAGCTATGTGTTTGATCTCTCTCTCTCGTGTTCTCTCTCGTGTTCTTCTATGGCACGATCTTGATGTATCCCGAGCTTTGCTATTGTAGTTGGATCTTATGATGTTTCTCCCCCTCTACTCTCTTGTGATGAATTGAGTTTCCCCTTTTGAAGTTATCTTATCGGATTGAGTCTTTTATGAACACTTGATGTGTGTCTTGCATGGGATAACCGTGGTGACAATGGGTTATTCTAATGATCCACTTGATGTATGTTTTAGTGATCAACTTGCGGGTTTCGTGACACTTGGGAACCTATGCATAGGGGTTGGCACATGTTCTTGACTCTCGGGTAGTAGCTTTGGGGCACTCTTTGAAGTACTTTTATGTTGGTTGGATGAATCTGAGATTGTGTGATGCATATCGTATAATCATGCCCACGGATACTTGAGGTGGCAATGGAGTATCTAGGTGGCATTAGGGTTTTGGTTGATTTGTATCTTAAGGTGTTATTCTAGTACGAACTCTTTTATAGATTGATCCGAAAGAATAGCTTTGTGGTGGTTTCGTACCCGACCATAATCTCTATGTTTGTTCTCCGCTATTAGTGTCTTTGGAGTGACTCTTTATCGCATGTTGAGGGCTTGTCATATGTTCTATCTATGTTATTATTGTTGAGAGAACTTACACTAGTGAAAGTATGAATCCTAGGCCTTGTTTCCTATCATTGCAATACCGTTTATGCTCACTTTTATCGCTCGTTACCTTGCTGTTTTTATTATTTCAGATTACAAAAACCTTTATCTACTATCTATTTTGCACTTGTATCTTCATCTCTTCGCCGAACTAGTGCATCTATACAATTTACCATTGTATTGGGTGTGTTGGGGACACAAGAGACTCTTTGTTATTTGGTTGCAGGGTTGCTTGAGAGAGACCATCTTCGTCCTACGCCTCCTACGGATTGATAAACCTTAGGTCATCCACTTGAGGGAAATTTGCTACTGTCCTACAAACCTGTGCACTTGCAGGCCCAACAACGTCTACAAGAAGAATGTTGTGTAGTAGACATCACCCCCCCCCCCCGAGCCGCCAGCCACCACCGGCCAAACAGCAGCCCCCCGTCGCCCGCGGTCGGTGGTGCGCCGCCCCGCCCGCACCGAAAACACTCCCCACCTCCGGTCCGCCGCCGCCCCGGCCATCCCTCTAGGCCCCCCGTGCCGAGCTTTTTCTCCGGCGATCCCCACGCCACTGCCCAGCCAACGCCCTGCCACCACCGGCGACCACCGCCCCCATCCTGAACCCTAAGATAGATAGTGGGGTACCTCTCCGGCGAGCCCCCCTCCCCGCTGCGGCTGGTTCTACCTTCACCTCGGCGAGCCCACCCCTTGGAAATCGACTGACCCAAAAGTCGATTCAGTCGACTGAAGTGTAGCCAAATTGGAGCAGCATCGCAAGCAAGAGCAAGAGCGAGAGCAGCAGGGCGAGCAAGAGCAATGGCAAGAGCAGACCAGGCAGGGGACCGAGAGCAAGAGCAGAGCAGCAGCGCGAGCGAGAGCTAAAGCAGCAGCAGCTCCTACTGATGTGGACGTCGCCGCCGAGGGAGCGACGCCGTGGAGGAAGTGGCCGGCGATGCCGCCGTGGATGGAGCCGTGCCGTGTCGGCTCGGGACCGAGCGTCGGCAGCACCATGAGATCGAATCAAGAAGAAAATGCGGCGATTAGTGTACAACCTCTTTGGTGGCGCCGATTAGGCCGCAGCTTCATCCGAGGAAACGGTGATGATGATGCTCTTCCAGTGGTGCAGGTGAAGACGGCGGTGTGGGAATGGAGGTGGCACGAAAGACGAGGGGAACATCGGGGCAGCTCCTTAGAGGTGGAGGACGGGGTGGCTGAACCGGCGGGACAATGAGATCGACGACGGATCCTCATCCGGTACGGTGGATGAGGGATGTCGAGGTGTTGATGTGGACGACGTCGTCGGGGAAGAAGCTCCGGCTGGGTGGCGGACGGAGCAGGGTGTGGGGTTTCGTCGCGGGTTTTCGCGCCCTCGGTGTACGAAAGGGTGGGCGGATGGGATGGCAGTGGGGAACCATGGCTTAGAGACGCGCTTGTCCAAAATGTGGGGTAAGTTACGAAAGTACCCCCCCCACCGATTTGGGGCGGTTCTTTCGGTTCAGGGGTACCACGGGCATTTCGCGTGTCAGGATTTCACACGAGGTGGGAGTTTTCGCGCGCGTTGTAATTTCAGAATAGCAAGGCGCGGGTTGAGATGGAGGGAGTTGTCGGAGCACAACGAGACAAAGATATATCTTAAATATTTCGGGCTAACAAGGCGCGGGTTGAAATTCGGACAAACCTAACGTGTACTATACCAAATCAATGCGCACTACAAATGTCATTCAAAACTTTGAATTCATGTTATGTTCAATTAAAATATTTTGCTACGTGTATAATGCATGCAACCTACTACTCAAATGAACGTTTTAGTGCATTCCAAACGTATATACTACCGCTTCAATATGAACTAAATTTGAATAAGATCTACAGTAATGATTGTTGTGAAGTCAAAGCATTTGAATTCGTTTCTCTGTTTTAATAAGATCTACAATCATCATTATTGTCAAGTTAAACCATCGTTTGTGTATTATCTTCACAGCACACCACATGATCAGTATCAAGTTACATATGAACTATGTGTACTATATGAACTCGAACTAGATTTTTTGAATCCAGTTTATTTTGATTTCAAATCACATTACATTTCTAGCTCTAGCTAGATCTTCATAATCTAAACCATGTCTCATATGTATAATGTGTTTATCACATTATGTATGGTGCCCCGCCCCCTACGCCTACAAGTATTTAGATGTGAGTTGCAAACACCACACATTACCACAAATTCAAATAAAATGTGAGAATGTTCGATATATAGTATTGTTTAGATTGCTCGATATTTAGTTGTAAGCTGCAAACGCCGCACATTATCACAAATTCAAATAAAATGTGAGATTGTTTGATGTATAGTATGGTTTAGATTGTTCGGCATTTAGCTGTGAGTTGCAAACGACATGCATTATCACATTATGGTAAAACATGTGCACAACACGTGTATCACCGCTATATTCATGCATGCAATGTTTAAAACACTATGATCTCCTATTCAAATATATGAATCTGCTTTCATATCAAATTATGATCTTTGTTAGTCTCTTACACCCACACAGTCCTCTAACCTTTGTATCTACCACTAACTTTCTCTCATGCATGCACACGCCCTCCTCGCCCTCCCCCTCCCTCGGCATTCTATCCATCGAGTACATTCATTTTTTCCTTTAGGTCGTTCTCCCAGAGTCTCCACAACTCCTTTCCAACACACACCGATCGATAAACCTCTCCAGCGATGCCTGCCTACAGCATACACACACAACTTCAATCTCCTCCTTTATGTGTCCTTGCCTCATGTCTCTCATATGGTCAGACACACGTGTAAACTCTCACCCCTCTTTTAATCGATCTCACAACCGCACACTCCTCCCCCTATCCAACTAGTAGTTGGGCCTCTCGCACCACCTCCTAGCTCCATTCTCTCTGTCTATCCGTCTCGCTGCGCCTTATTTGCCTCTAACAAATGGACGTACACCGACCGATCTCTCGCTATACATATAGCCAGCTAGGTCCTTATAACTCGTTTTTACCCACACATCAATCGATCTACCTCATTAGTTGTGTCTCTCCCTTCCTCCGACAAACAACAATTGATCTACCGATCTAGTTAGGTTTGCTTACCAAACACATGGTTCCCCTTCATCATCCATGGATGCGTCCCGACAGATCTATCACGCACAGGCACACACAGAAACACATCCCCACTCTTATTGATAACATTGCAGTTCCACCCTCAGTTTGTCTAGTAGGCCTCTCCCAACATCTCCGAGAAGCAACTCCATCACCCATCCAGCACTCTACCCCTCTCCCTTCCTCTCCCTCCCTCTCTCTCTCTCCGTCCCATCATATTTCCCGTCCTTCAGTTATGTATGGATGTCAACCAATCTCCCTCATGACATAGTTGGGTCTCTCCTTCTCAACACATATACGAGTCGTTCTACCTCTATAGTTAGGCCTCTGCCTACCCCTCCCCCACCCCCTCCCCCCCACACACACTGATACATCAAGCGCTCTAGTCATGTCTCCCTGCCACACACAAACTTGACATGTGCCCTCTAACGTTCCGGTAGGCCAGTCGCCCTATATCTTTGACTTGCACACGCACACACAATTTCGATGGCTCTCTTCATCGATCTCGCACCCACCCGTACTTGATCCTCTCTTCGACTCTATCGATAGCTATGACCACTCCCTCTCTTCTCGTGGATTGCCTGACCCTCTATGTATGATATGGATAGGCCTCCATTTCACACACATTGCATGCAAAATTTTGTTTGAGATGTCATCGACACATATTCCCACAAATAATTCACGAAATCAACCCCCCACCCCACCCCCACCCCCCACCACAAAACAAAAGACACTCACGAACGCGGTTTGTATCTCACACACACACCCACGTAGGTGGGGGACGTGCACGAAGAGAAGAGGTGCATGCATGGCGCATGTACTCCCGTCTCTTTCCCAACCACACCCGCGCGGGTACACGATGGAGCTCATTTCTGTACGAAAAAGGCAGCCCACGTGGTAATTTGGCACGTGTACTGGTTGTCCACTTGGTGGAGGGAGGATCGTCTACCACGGGTGAAGAAACAAATTGCGACTTGACGTGTTATGTTAAATTAATAAAAGAGGCAAACCATGTGGGGCCTACCTTAGAGGCAAGGCTCTATACACTGGAGTACTTTTGATGTGTCATGTCAACTCGCAGAACGAGGAGAAGCTTGCTTAGTACGCCATCTCCCCCGCCCACGGGCGCGGTGGCTCGCAGGATGAGGTGAAGCTTGCTCCTCCCTCGCCCATGCATGCGGTGGCTCGCAGGCGAGGAGAAAAATTTACTACTCCCTCCGTTTACTCCTCGTCCCTACTACCTTGGTTATAGAGATGGAATAGAGATTATATCATATTGTTTGGAATATATATGTCCTTAGTAGATTTCAATATGAACTACTAGTACATACTCCAAACACTGATGTATATAGACGTATTTTAGAGTGTACATTCACTCATTTTGCTCCGTATGTAGTAGCACTCTCCCTCGCCCCTCGACCCTCGCCCATGTGGTGGACGTGCAGCAATTCATTCGGTCTCATATAGCCAGAACGATATATACTGCACTACCATTATTGCTCGACTTCCCGAAGAGGCGAAGAGCCAATCGCAAGGTTAATATTTTGGAGATGCCAAGCGCAAGGTTATAGGAGAACGAGTAGTAGGTGCCGCGTCATTTATAAATAATTTTTTTTCTTCAGTGGCACGTACGCAATATGATAGGTTCATATGGAGAGAAAAGGAAACCGCTCCACTATATACATAGTCAGGACGGGCCAGCCTACATGGTTGCTTGCTGGGGTTGCTCTCTTCACACTCTCTCGCACAAAACGATAGTGGCCACATCTCTAACATCCCGGCGGATCACGTCCGCTTGGGGAAGGGGTGGATGCTTAGTGTAGATGCGATGTCCATCGCCGATGGTGAAAACCCACTGTTGGCATGTCCCGATCAGGGGTCCCTGCCGTTCTCTCTCACAAAGCCGGTGAGGTTGCCTTCGTCCCTTGCTCACTGCCATGACGTGGGCAGTTGCCGCCTCCCGCCGCCCTCCTCAAGGTCGAGCTACGTCCCTCAGGTACAACTCCCTTTACAGCCGGCTTGCACCACTGCTCCAGCTGCCCACATCACTCCCTGTGGATATTTCTCTACTTCTTTGCCCTGCACATACCTGATACCTCTACTGGCATCTACGTACTGTATTTGTGATGAGTTTATGTCTCATCAACTAGTCCTAGTAATCTTATTCTAATCACGCTTCTTCAATTTCTTTGCCACAGGAATGCTCATCTCGATTTTGGTGAAACTGCACAAAATGATCCGATGGTCAAAAGGTTGCAAACTTCATTTATTAGGAAGCTTGAACGTTGCCAGCAAATTGAAGCCTGGTCAGGGTTCACGGTTCAAGGGCTAGGGACTGCATGGATCATTTTTTTTCTTTAGCTGCCTCTGTTCCAAAATAAGTGTCAACTTTAGTAGTAGTACAACTTTGTACTAAAGTTTGCACAAAGTTGAGACACTTATTTTGGAACGGAGGGAGTATATATTTGCTATGATCTGTCAATCATTGAGATGCAATAGCATGCATGTTAGTCTCCTTTGTATTTGATGAAATGTTGCAACGGGCAACCTTGGACGCAAGATACATGTAACAGGAGCTGGAAGCTTCATAGCATTGTACACATTTATCTCACTGATAAATTACAGTACGTACTAGTACTATACTAGTACTTCCTCCATTCCTAAATATAAGTCTTTGTAGAGATTTCACCATTAACCACATGCAGATGTATATAGATGCATTTTAAGTGTAGATTCATTCATTTTGTTCCGTATGTAGTTCACCTAGTGGAATCTCTACAAAGACTTATCTACTAGTAATAGCTAGCCCCCACTACTAGGAATTCTCTATCCTCTCCTTGAGCCACATCATCAAAATTGATGTAGCCGTTAGATGAAGTAAATCAGTCATAATAGCTGTCTGATCTAGACGTTGAGAGGCTCAGCACTAAGCCACATGCAAGCATGCAGAAATACCGTGGCACATGCATGTGAGTGGGTTTTAAATCACATCAACATGTCTGCATGCAAGCATGCACTGGTAGCATGCATGTAAGTGAGCTTTTAAGTCCCATTAACATGTCAAAAAGAAAAATATAATCCCATTATGCAGTAGGAGTTGGCTGATCTTTTTTCCTTATGCGGGATGATCTAAATGATGATGGGAGTTTATTTAGTTTGGCTACCACATTTGTCATGCGGTTATAGATTTTTTTTTAGTTCTATGAAATCGATAATTTTGCGCAGAGAGATATACTGCTATTCAGCGGCAACGAGCGGGGACTCATCTAGTAATATTTAGGAACGGAGGGAGTACTATGTAAAGAGTTAGGTGTCGCACGGTGATAGTGTGAGGTGGGCCATGTAATCACTGAGCCTGCGTGTTTTCACTGCCCTTGCACTCCTCCGTTGTAAGAATGGAGAAAATTGTAATCTACTACCTCCTTTCGCCGAAAGCGTGGGACATCCAACAGTCCTACCACCTCAGTAATAAAGACCAATGAGCCGTCAAATCACATAGACGCAGCAGTAAGTTGGACGGATGAAGCAACCATCACTCCTGCGTCAGTGAGAGGTGGCGTCCGCTCTGCCCGGGCATGAATGCGGCACCGATTCTTTGGAGCGGCACTGACTGTCGTGGTTCTAAGTCTAACAGTAGAATAGGGGGTAGGAATGGAGAGGCAAGATCCTAGCTATGGAGTAGTTGTGTACGCAAGGTGTTTACGAGTTCAGGCCCTTCTCGGAAGTAACAGCCCTACGTCTTGGAGCCCGGAGGTGGTCGACTGGATTATATGCGTATGAATTACAGGGGTGCGAACCCTTTACACTGAGGAGGGGGTGGCTTATATAGAGTTCGCCAGACCCCTCCGGCCCTCAGTTATGTAGGGTTTAAAGTACATTAAGGTCTGGCGTTACTGGTAACGCCACACATAAAGTGCTATCATGACCATAAATACTACTTAATGACAGACCGTTTGTGTGCAGAGTGACTCTGGATCTCCTGTCGGTCGAGTGAGTGGCTTCATGGTCGAGTGGCTTCGAGTACGTAGAGTGAAATCCTTCCAGGTCGACTGAAAGGTAGTTTCTTCTAGAGATTTCCTTGGGAAGGGTACCTTGGATAGGTCCATGACCCTACCCTAGGTACATGGCTTCATCATTAGCCCCCGAATGGATCGAGGTTTGAGTGAGGAAGGAGTTGAGAATTCTTCCGACCCATCTTTTGTGCTATGAGTATGTCTTGTTCTGGATCAATGACCTTAGGTGACGGCACCAACTTCTTTTTCATTCTCCTTGATCCATTCTTTGTATTGGTCGAGTGACTTTTCTATACTTGGAGATCTCCGAGCGACGGATCGAAGGAAATCTTCAGTCTGACAAGTTGCTCTGCTGTTCGCGGATTTAGCGGGATCTGAATTTCGGGAAGCGCGCGAGGAGGAGGAAGCGGCGGTACTCGGATGGGATAAGGCAGGAACGCCTCGACTTCCACACCACCTTTTTCGCCATGTATCGCGCGCGCGACTGTTGCGGGATTTGACAGGATCGCCCAGGCCTACCAGTCAGTCACTCGGAAGCGACCCCATATAAGGCACCAGATGGGGGTTTTGAACAGTGCGCCCTCAGTTGCTTCTCCCTCTTCCTCAAATAGATCTGCCGCGTTCGCTTCTATCCCAGCGCTGCTGCCTTGTGCGTGCTTCGCTGGCAACGATGGTGAAGGAGAAGTCGGCGGCTTCGGAGCGGGCGAAGAAGGCAACGGCGAAGGCGAAGGGAAGAACGACCAGTCGGGGTGGATCCTTGTCGCGGGCCGGTCAGCTGCAGGGCTGGATCCAGGGCGACTGGATCTACTCGACCATCCGCCAAAAGGATCTGATGACCAGGCCGATGAGGGACTGATCCCTCATGGATCAGCGAGGCTCCCGGGGAAGGAGTGGCATCCGCAGCCTCAGGAGGGTGAGTGTGTCCTCTTAGCCACTCACGTTGACTGCGGGTTTTCTTTGCCGCCCCACCCTTTCTTTCGGGGATTTCTAAACTTTTTTGGGGCACAACTCCACCACTTCACACCCAACTCCATCATGTATCTCGCTGCTTTTGTGTCCTTGTGTGAGAATTTCTTGGGTTGCCGGCCGCATTGGGGCATTTTCAAACACATCTTCACATGTCGCTCTCAAACGGTGAAGAAGGCCAATCCAAGTGACGAGAGAACCCAAGTGATTCAGATGTGTGGGGGTCTTGGGGTCCAAATGAGGGGTAAAAGTGCTTTTCCAGCCATGGTCCTTCCTGAGTCGGTTCGAGGGTGGCAGTCGACCTGGTTCTACTGCCGAGACCAGCCGACGCTAGGGCAATCGACTGGACTCCCTCCTTTCTCCATGGATCGAGTGAGCAAGTCGTCCTCTCTAAAGGTGGTCCCGGAGGAGAAGGCTCAGGTTAAGGTGTTGGTCGAGTGTGTAGTCCAACTTATCCGTGATGGGGTGACTGGCATGGACCTTCTGGAGGTTTTCCTTCGACGGTGCATCCAGCCACTCCAATATAGAGACCATCCGATGTGGATGTACTCTGGCACTGAACACCACTCGGCTCCACCCGGAGGAGGTCGAGGATGCCACATTGGAGAGGTGGATGACTGCCATAACAGGGAACAAGGACAACCCCCGAGGAGCCAGGAGGATCCCTCCACTCGACCAATTGTACCAGCCAGACAAGGTCCAATTCTGTACCTCCGACTCTGACCCTGCTTCCTTCATTCAATTTCGTTAGAATTCAGTCGACTGATTCTTGTCTTGTCTATTCTCTTCCAGGTCACTACCGAGATGTACTTGATGCCCAATGGGGCGCAAGAACAGGTCGAGGAGGAGGAGGGGAGCGGAGGTGAAAGTCAGGAGGAGTGGCAATCTGACGGCGAGGAGGATGAAGAAGATGACGGTTCTCGTGAAGAGGAGGAGGAGGAATAGGAGGAGGAAGTCGACCTTCCTCGTACTGAAAGGCGATCCAAGCTCACCCATGACCCCGTAGTCAAGCGTGGTAAAGCAACTGCGCCCGTTGGGCAGTCGACAAAACATCCTCGGACGACTTCTCCGGCACCGACTGAGAAAGCGTCAAAGCAACCTCGAGCGACGTCATCAAAGCCGACGAAGGCCCTGCCGAAGATGAGGATGGTGATTCCTACTATTTCCGGGTAATAGCAGAACTTGTGTTTTCTTGTTTGGCATGGCTAAACTCTTGGTCGATTCATTGGCTAACCAACTGATTTCTGGAACTGCAGCGCTGCTACCTCCGAGACCTCAGCCAAGAACAAGGATCAAGAAATGGAATATGCTGCCACCTCCAACCTTGGTATGATCTCTGTAGTTTTGTTTTTGGTCGATTAGATCTTCATCTTTAACTTTGAATCTTTCTTGTAGCCCCACCTCATGTCATCGATCTCCCTGACAATGACGATGAGGATCCACTGAGGCAGAGGAGGAACAAGAAGGCGCCTGCTGGCAAGACTGCTCAGGTTGTATCAGCACTTGAGACGCTGGTTCCGGAGGGAGGCAACATCACTCAGACTACCGTGTCTTTTGCTGTGCCGCTGACAAGTGCTTGCCCTTCATCGTCGAGTGCTGATCCGCCTTCCCTCTTCACCATGCACCACGTCCCATAGGATCAAGTAGGCGCTGCTAAGGAAGCTATACGCCAAGCAGGGTTCATGATGGAGCAGTTGAAGGCGATCCGAGACGCCAGTCAAGCAGCTTATGATGCAAGCTCAGCTCTTCAGAGAAATGTCCAGGTTAGTTGATCACCGCTTGTTCTGTTAGGATATGGTACCTAAAAACTCTTCTTTCAGAAGATCTTAGTATCTGTACACCCACTGGGTGCGTCGACTGAATTTTTGGATTGGTGGGGGCACGCTGAGTGCACCCACTGGGTGTAGTCCCCGAGACTATGGTGGACTGCTGGCAGTCGACTATAGTCTTTATACTTTGAACTTCTTCACTTTACTTTTTCCACTCGATCTGGACGAATGGAATCATGGAACCACTGGGGGCACGCTGAGTGCACCCACTGGGTGTAGTCCCCGAGACCATGGTCGACTGCTGGCAGTCGACTATGGTCTGAAGAACATATTTTTTTGTCTCTGTCGGTCAACTGATCGATCCGAGTCGGTAGAACCAGTGGGGGCACGCTGAGTGCACCCACTGGGTGTAGTCCCCGAGACTACTGTTGAATATTTTGATTCGGCTGTAGTCTTAGAAATGCTATGATTTTTTCTCTAAGTCACTCGGAAGTGACCTATCTTTGATGTCTGTCGATCGACTTTTCGCAGAAATCCTGCGAGCTTGTGGCTCGTTATACCGAGTTGGAGAACAAACATATCCAGCTCGAACTTGACTTGAAGCTTGTCCAGGAGAACTTCACGAAGGCGAAGGAGGAAGCAAAAGGTATATTTGGTGAGAATCTTGACGACTGGCCTTACTTTTTTTGTCCATTCTTGATTCTGACCTCGTTGTCACTTTGTAGAAAAACTGAAGGAGGCTCTAAAGAAGAAGGATCTTGACCTTGCCGAGGCACAGAAAACGGCTTCAGACAAGACCAAGCTCGCGGAAGAAAAGTTGACTTCAGTCGGTAAACTTGAAGAGGAAAACGCCAATCTGAAAGCTGCTCTTGACGCGGCCAACAAGGAGGCCAGCCGACTGAAGAAAGACAAGATTGCTCTGAGCGACAAGTCTAGCGAACTAGTGGGAAAGAAGAACGATCTAGAGGCTTATCTGGGGGGGCTCGCCGAGAAGTTATTCCTCATGCTTGAAGGTAATCCCTTATATCCGACTGGCTTGTAATTATTGACTTACCATAGAACTGCTGGCTTATCTTTGGGTTGTGTTTACAGAATTCTGCCAAAACTTTGAGGAAGAGACTAGTCGAGTGGAGACAGGCCTGGATCCCATCAACTCTCCTGTGAAGGACAAAACTGCCATGAACGTGCTCCGACTGGAGTCTCGTGTTGCTGGTGTGGTGGACTATCTTGCTCGACTGAAGGTTGCAACGTCGCGTATCGACACAACACTCTGGCCGGGGGAAATGCTTCAGAATGACCTCGAGTCTCTGATGACTCTACTGAACGAAGTTCCAGGTCGAGTGCAAGAATGGAAGAAGTCTTCTGCCAGGTGTGGTGCTGATGTTGCTCTGTCTCTGGTCCGTGTTCACTGCAAGGATGCGCGAGAGCACAAGCTGGCGTCCCTCAAGGTGGCCAATACCAAGAAGCATGACTTCCGATCTTTCATGGAGACCTTCATTGCTGCTGCCACTCGGATTGCGGATGGAATCGACCTGGACGAGTTTGTTGCGCCTTCCAGTCCCCCGCCTGAGGAGTGAGAAAAAACTTTTATGCCCTGCCTTAAATTTGCCTCGGAATGCCGAGTGGTTTTGTAACCGGTTAAACTTTGTCAGGCTTGATGCCTGAGCACTTCCGAATCCGTAGGAAGCTATCTAAACTTGGTTTTGCCATTGAATATGTTTGCATTTGCCTTTGAGTGAATATTGCTCTTCACTCGGAATATATTTTAGTGCCTATGACGTACTTTTGCAGGTTGAAGTACAGATTGCAGCTGACCTGCATCCTTGCTTCGACCAGCGCTTCGTCGTCCTTGTGAATCGGAATGGATTTCATACTTAGGCGAGTACTGGACTGCAGCCAAGCCCTCGAGTGGGAGGTTTGCTCTCCACTCGGTAGGATTTTTCAAACTTAGGCGAGTACTGGACTGCAGCTAAGCCCCCGAGTGGGAGGTTTGCTCTCCACTCGGTAGGATTTTTCAAACTTAGGCGAGCTCTGGGCTACAGCTAAGCCCCCGAGTGGGAGGTTTGCTCTCCACTCGGTAGGGTTTTTAGATACTTAGGCGAGCACTGGGCTGTAGCTAAGCCCCCGAGTGGGAGGTTTGCTCTCCACTCGGTAGGATATTTAAACACTTAGGCGAGTACTGGACTGCAGCTAAGCCCCCGAGTGGGAGGTTTGCTCTCCACTCGGTCCGATTTTTAAAAACTTAGGCGAGTACTAGACTGCAGCTAAGCCCCCGAGTGGGAGGATTGCTCTCCACTCGGTGGGATTTTTAAATACTTAGGCGAGTACTGGACTGCAGCTAAGCCCCAGAGTGGGAGGATTGCTCTCCACTCAGTAGGATTTTCGTATTTGTGGTGTAGCTCCGAAGGAGAAGGTGGCAGTCGACCTGCACCTCGTCATCCTTGCAGAGCACACATTGTATTTGATACTTAGGCGAGTACTTGGACTGCAACTAAGCCTCCGAGTGGGAGGCTGTCTCACCACTCGGTAGGATTTTAAACACTTAGGCGAGTACTTGGACTACAGCTAAGCCTCCGAGTGGGAGGCTGGCTCACCACTCGGTAGGATTTTAAACACTTAGGCGAGTACTTGGACTACAGCTAAGCCTCCGAGTGGGAGGCTGGCTCACCACTCGGTAGGATTTTAAACACTTAGGCGAGTACTTGGACTGCAGCTAAGCCTCCGAGTGGGAGGCTGGCTCACCACTCGGTAGGATTTTAAAGTACTTAGGCGAAACAGATTCGCAGCTAAGCCTCCGAGTGAGAGGCTTGCTCTCCACTCGGTAGGATTTTCAAGTACTTAGGCGAAACGGATTCGTAGCTAAGCCTCCGAGTGAGAGGCCAGCTCGTCACTCGGTAGATTTTTTTTACAAACTTAGGCGAAATAGATTCGCGGCTAAGCCACCCACTGGGGGATTTCTCTTATAAACAAAAGCAACAACAATCAATGAGAAAATTATAAAGCTTTTGTCTTTGATAAGAAAACTACAGGAGTACTTTTATTACAACTCATTCGAGTGAATACTTTAAGTGTAAAAGGGGCAGAGCAGGTCCGCATTCCAAGCTCGTGGCTCATCAACCTGGCGACCGACATTGTAAAGACGGTATGCTCCATTGTGGAGAACTTTGGTGATGATGAAAGGACCTTCCCAAGTAGGGGCAAGTTTGTGCGGCTTCTGTTGGTCCACTCGGAGGACCAAGTTTCCTTCTTGGAAGGCCCGACTCTTCACATTTCTGGCGTAGAATCGACGCAAGTCTTGCTGATAGATGGTCAATCAGATCATGGCCATCTATCTTTCTTCTTCCAGATGGTCAACTGCGTCCTGTCGGGCTTGCTCTGCTTCAACTTCAGAGTAGAGCTCTACCCGCGGTGCATTGTGAAGCAGATCACTCGGCAGAACCGCTTCAGCTCCATAGACTAGAAAGAATGGAGTTCTCCCAGTCGACCGATTTGGAGTAGTCCTCAATCCCCAAAGAACTGATGGAAGTTCGTCGACCCATGCGCCTGCTGCGTGTTTGAGGTCACGCATCAAACGGGGTTTCAGTCCTTTGAGAATTAGGCTATTGGCTCTTTCTGCTTGTCCATTCGATTGGGGGTGGGCAACTGAAGCGTAGTCGACTTGTGTGCCTTGAGAAGTGCAAAAGGCTTTGAATTGGTCGAAATCGAAGTTCGACCCATCATCGGTGATGATGCTATGCGGAACTCCATATCTGAATATCAATTCTCTGATGAAGCTGATGGCAGTGCCGGCATCAAGAT
The DNA here is from genome assembly GCF_002162155.2 of Triticum dicoccoides. Taxonomy (NCBI): domain Eukaryota; kingdom Viridiplantae; phylum Streptophyta; class Magnoliopsida; order Poales; family Poaceae; genus Triticum; species Triticum dicoccoides. Next base: position 675,861,337 of record NC_041389.1, read on the forward strand.
TTTTAATAGGCTTGGCTTTGATCCACTTGGTGAACTTGTCGACTGCCACCAGTACATGGGTGAAGCCGCTCCTGCCAGTTCTCAGTGGCCCAACCATATCTAACCCCAAATAGCGAAGGGCCAGACGATTGGAATGGTCTTCAAGGCTGAGGCGGGCTTGTGTGACATGTTGGAGTAGAACTGACATCCTTCACACTTGTCGACTATCTCTTTCGCCATTTCATTTGCTCTGGGCCAGTAAAAACACGCTCGGTATGCTTTAGCCACAATAGTCCGAGAGGACGCATGATGGCCACAGGTCCCCGAATGGATGTCGTTGAGAATTATCCGGCCCTCTTCCGGCGTTATGCACTTCTGACTGGCTCCAGTCGCGCTTTCTCTGTACAACTGTCCCTTCATGACAGTAAAGGCGTTGGATTGACGGACGATCTGTCGAGCCTCTTCTTCATTCTCTGGGACCTCTTTCCTTAGGATATATGCGATGTAAGGCACTGTTCAGTCGGGAATGATAACCAAAACTTCCATGATCAGGTCGACCATGGATGGGACCTCGACTTCAGTCGGATCCGTGGCACTTTTTGGCTGCGGGGCTTCTTCGGTGAAAGGGTCCTCTTGAACTGACGGTGCGTGGATATGTTCCAAAAACACACCACTGGGTATGTCTTCTCTCTTGGAACCTATATTTGCCAAATCATCGGTTGCTTGATTCTTCAGTCGGGGTATATGATGAAGCTCTAACCCCTCGAATTTCTTCTCCAGCTTTCTTACTGCATTGTAGTAACTAGTCATAGCTGGGCTTCTGATGTCCCACTCCTTCATCACTTGGTTAACCACCAAATCTGAGTCGTAGACCATGAGGCGACGGATGCCGAGTGAAATGGCCATACGCAACCCATACAAAAGTGCTTCATATTCTGCTTCATTGTTGGAGGAATCAAAGTGAATCTGGAGTGCATATTTGAGCTTGTCTCCTCGAGGGGAAACCAACACTACCCCAGCACCAGAACCATTCAGCATCTTAGAGCCATCAAAGAACATGGTCTAGTGCTCCGAGTGAACTTGAGTCGGCAGTTGCTGTTCAGTCCACTCGGCGAAAATCTGCTATTGCTTGGGACTTGATAGCTTTCTTTGCCTCAAATCGGTTATCCAGGGGAAGGAGTTCAATCGCCCATTTTGCCACTCGACCAGTTGCATCTCTGTTGTGCAGAATCTCTGACAACGGGGCGTCACTGACGACTGTGATGGTATGGTCAGAGAAGTAGTGAGCAACTTTCTTCGTGGTCATATAGATCCCATATACAAGCTTCTGATAATGAGGGTATCTTTGCTTTGACGGGGTCAGAACTTCAGAAATATAATATACTGGGTGCTGAACTTTAAAGGCTTTTCCTTCTTCTTCCCGCTCGACCGTAAGTACTGTACTGACAACTTGTCTTGTGGCTGCAATGTAAAGCAGCAAAGGCTCTTTGCTGATCGGGACAGCAAGCACCGGCTGGGTGGAAAGCAGGGCTTTTAGCTCTGCAAACACTGCATCAGCTTCAGGAGTCCACTCGAACTTGTCTGACTTCTTCATCAGTCAGTAAAGAGGCAATGCCTTTTCACCGAGACGAGAGATGAATCGACTTAAAGCGGCCAAGCAACCAGTAATCTTCTGAACATCATGCACACACACAGGTCTTATCATTCGGAGTATAGTGCCCACTTTCTCTAGATTTGCGTCGATTCCTCGTTCAGAAACGAGAAAACCAAGTAATTTTCCGCCCGGAACTCCGAATGTGCACTTTGATGGATTAAGCTTGATATCGTACCTCCTGAGGTTGGCAAATGTTTCAGCAAGGTCAGTCAACAGGTCGGAACCTTTACGTGACTTGACCACAATATCATCCATGTACGCTTCCACATTCCGACTGATTTGAGTGAGCAAACACTTCTGAATCATCCTCATGAACGTGGCTCCAGCATTTTTGAGGCCGAATGGCATGGTGACATAACAGAAGCACCCGAATGGGGTGATGAAAGCTGTTTTGATCTCATCGGGTCCATACAGATGGATCTGATGGTACCTGGAATAGGCGTCTAAGAAAGACAGTCGCTCACATCCCGCAGTCGAGTCGACAATTTGGTCGATGCGGGGGAGAGGAAAATGATCTTTCGGGCAGGCCCGATTGATATGTTTAAAGTCAATGCACATGTGAAGTGACTTGTCCTTCTTGGGGACCATGACAACATTGGCGAGCCACTCAGAGTGGTAAATCTCTCGGATAAAATCTGCTGCTAAGAGCCGAGCCACCTCTTCGCCAATGGCTTTCCTTTTCTGGACGGCGAACCGCCACAGATGTTCCTCCACAGGTTTCGCCTTTGAGTCGACTCGTAGACGGTGCTCAGCCAGCCCCCTGGGTACACCTGGCATGTCGGAAGGTTTCCATGCAAAGATGTCCCAGTTCTCACGGAGGAACTGGATGAGCGCTTCTTCCTATTTGGCGTCGAGTGTTGTGGAGATATTAGTCAGAGCAGCGTTGGGGTCGGTCGGGTGGATGTGAACCGGCTTTGTCTCACCGGACGATTGAAACACTGATTCTGTAGCAGGCTTCTTAGCTCGCAACAAATCACTCAGGTCTGTATTTTTCTGGTGTTCCTACCACTCTTCTGCTACCATCTGAGCATTGGCAATCTTTGAGCCTTTCTGAAAGCAATCTTCCGCCTTCTTGTGATTACCAGTAACAGTGATCACACCTTTGGGGCCAGGCATCTTAAATTTGAGGTACAAGTAACATGGTCGATCCATAAAACATGCGTAAGCTGGCCTGCCCAAAATATCGTGATAGGCACTCTGGAAATCCACAACCTCAAATGTCAACTTTTCCTTGTGGAAATGTTTGGAATCTCCGAAAACCACATCAAGAGCAATCTGGCCGAGTGACGCAGCCTTCTTGCCAGGAATGACTCCATAGAAACTCATGTTGCTGGTACTGAGTCTGGACATCAGAATGCCCATCCCTTTCAGCGTCTCTGCGTACAGTATATTCAAGCTACTGCCACCATCCATCAACACTTTAGTCAGTCGAGTGCCTTCGACGACTGGTTCGACCACCAAAGCTTGCCTCCCAGGGGTGGCTATGTGTGTCAGGTGATCGGACTGGTCAAAGGTGATGGCAGCCTGAGACCATTTCAGATAATTGGGAGTCTCCGGAGCAACCATATTCACTTCTCGGTTGATAACTTTCAATCGACTTTTGCTCTCAACGTCAGCAAAAATCACCAGAGTGGAATTCACTTGGGGATATTCCTCATCACTATCCCCCTTGTCCTCAATTTTGTCCGACTCCTTTTCCTTATCTTTGGGTTGTTTCCCTTGGAATTGCTGTATCAAGAGCCGACACTGTCGAGCGGTATGCTTCGGGTAAATGAAGTTACCCTCCTCATCTTTCTTCATGTGGATGTGTCATGGCAAATCCATCACGTCATTTCCCTCCTTGTCTTTCACCTTCTTAGGGTTCCAAGGCCCTTTGGGCTTCCCTTTAAACTTTCCTTGAGTGACGGCCAAGGCTTCTCCAGGAGCAGCTGGCTCGGCTTTCCACTTCTGTTTCCGACTGGAGTTCCCTCCCCCGGTTTCATGAGCGGTTGGCTTGTACTTTCCACTCCAGAGTCGGTCTTCTTCTTCACCATTGGCATACTTGGTGGCAATCTCCATCATCCGACTCAGGGTCATGTCTTTGGTCCGACCGAATTTTAAACTTAGCTCTCTGTTCTTGACGCCTTCTTTGAAGGCACAGACTGCTTGGTGATCAGATACATTTTCCACGGTGTGATGCAACGTGATCCACCTCTGGATGTAATCCCTCAGAGTCTCATTCGAATTTTGCACACAAACCTGCAGCTCTGTCAACCCTGCTGGTCGCTTGCAAGTTCCTTCAAATGTTCTAACAAACACTCGTGCAAGATCTTCCCAAGTGTAAATGTTGCTAGGTGCCAACTGATTCAGCCATGCTCTGGCTGAGCCTTCCAACATAAGAGGCAAGTGTTTCATGGCCACCTCATCATTGCCGCCGCCAATCTGAACAGCCACTCGGTAATCTTCAAGCCAAGTATCGGGCTTGGACTTGCCTGTGAACTTACTGACTCCAGTCGCCAACCTGAAATTGGGAGGAATCACTGCGGCCCTGATGGCTCTACAAAAACACTCTGGTCCTGAGACGTGAACTCTGCTGCTGGTGGGAACATGTCTGTCATGGCCTTCTCGGTGAGCTCTGTTCCAATCGACCAAACCTTGAATGATGATGGATCTCGCATCAAAGACTGGTTCTCTGGGGTCGACTGGAACCCTTCGCCCAACACTGTCCTGGCGTCTGTCATCTTGCTATCGAGGGGCGTACGACTCACCTCTTGGGGGTGGAGTGGGCACTCGACGCTGATCATTGCGATCGAATCAGTCATCATACTGATCACGCCGACCCCCACGTCCCTCACGCCTCGGGGGCGATCTCGGGCTATGAGCCGACTGGACTGTATTCACAGCGACGGATCTGCTGTGAATCCTATTCCGCGAGTCTGATACGGCTGAATTTTGATCTCCTGCTGCCCGAAGAAAATCTCTGATCTGCATTAAGCCTCTACCAGCCTCTGACTGGGAAGGCTGAATTGACTCTGCTATACAGGCTGCAGCTGCTAAATTCTGAATTGGAGTTTGATATACCTGAGTCGGTGGTGGAAAGGGCTGACGTTGACTGGAATCCGGAACCCGTTGTCGTGCATGCTCGTCGAGTGCTCGCTGGAGGTTCTCTAGTCGAGTGCGCTCAGCCAGGTTGGCCAAACGCGCGTCCTCTAAGGCACGAGCCTCGGGGGTTTCTCCAACGATAGGAGTATGCAGCGCATCCATGTTCCGGCGGCGAAGATCTTCCCTTTGCAGCAAAGTGAGTGGCTCGGGTTGATACTCTTCGTGGACCTGCGCGGGGTCGCCTCCATCGTCGCCTCCGTCGGCGCAGGGGAGGCCGGGAGGACTGCACGGTCCATTGACCATCAGGACCTCCGTCACTAGATCACTGTTGTCGCACTCGGATGCAGTCTCTGCGGAGCCAGTCGACAGGTCGAACAGGCCGTAAGAGATTCGTCGGGCTCGATTGCCGTGACTTGGGGGGTGGCCGACTGGCGGGCCACCGCGTGCCTCACCCACCGCTGAAGCCTCGACCGATCGGAGCACTTGCGGTGGCGGGAAGCAGGGAGGGAGGATGACACAACGACTGACCGATACTGGGTCGACGGTTGCCACAGGAGGACGCCGCGGACACACGCGCGAAAGTGCGTCGCTCCGCGGACTAGGAGCGCGTCGATGTCGAGTGGAGCCTCCTAAAGCCAAGCAGAGTCGTCGGTGATGAATGTGAGCGCGCCGAGACGGATCTCACGGCCCTCGACCAAAACTCCGCCTGAAACCATGATGAAGGAGATCGGAAAAAATTGCAACTTCTCCAATAAGTCACTAAGACACCCGCCCCACAGTGGGCGCTAACTGTCGTGGTTCTAAGTCTGACAGTAGAATAGGGGGGTAGGAATGGAGAGGCAAGATCCTAGCTATGGAGTAGTTTTGTACGCAAGGTGTTTACGAGTTCAGGCCCTTCTCGGAGGAAGTAACAGCCCTACGTCTCGGAGCCCGGAGGCGGTCGACTGGATTATATGCGTATGAATTACAGGGGTGCGAACCCTTTACACTGAGGAGGGGTGGCTTATATAGAGTTTGCCAGACCCCTCCGGCCCTCAATTATGTAGGGTTTAAAGTACATTAAGGTCTGGCATTACTGGTAACGCCACACATAAAGTGCTATCATGACCATAAAGACTACTTAATGACGAACCGTTTGTGTGCAGAGTGACTCTAGATCTCCTGTCGGTCGAGTGAGTGGCTTCATGGTCGAGTGTCTTCGAGTACGTTGAGTGAAATCCTTCTAGGTCGACTGAAAGGTAGTTTCTTCTAGAGATGTCCTTGGGAAGGGTACCTTGGATAGGTCCATGACCCTACCCTAGGTACATGTCTTCATCACTGACCGTTTCGGGCGGGAAGCGCGCGCGGGCGATGGAGGGGCTTTGGGTGGGCTAGGCTGGTTAGGAGCGGGCGTGGCAGCTGTCCGCATGTCCCTACCGGACACGCCCGGAAACGAGAGGATGCACCGACTCTCGTGGCTAAAATCGTACACTACACACCATATCTCTGTAGGAGTAGGTCGATCTGTCGCACTCTCTAACACACACATGATGTTAAACACACACACGCACCTTGGTCCCGTTGCACCTTCTAACGTGACTTATTACACCTAGATGGAGGGAGTAGTAAGTATACGAGATACGGTGGCACACTGACTTAAGTCGAATACAAGTGCCCAAAATTTGTGTGCATGTTATAATAAGGATTCACTTAAAATAGTACGGGGGCGAATAGAGGGATCAATTGGACAGTGTTCCCGAGCAGTAGCGAGATGTGTGAGGTAGTAAGATACACCGCTGGCGCTTTTAATTTTTCTTATTAATATGTTTGTTTCACCCTCTGACTGGTGGGACCGAACATACTACGTGGAGAGAGGTAAGGTGACTAAGGCTGCATTATTTCTGCACCACTGTGGATAGTCTTACCACCAAAGCCACATGACATGATTATGATTGAAATCCTAATGACGCCCACACACACACACAAAAAAAACACGGCATGCCTGTCACACGAATGCAAGAATGTATAAGAGGTTATTTTCCTCTCGTTGAACATAATGGGAGGGTTGTGTAGCTGGTTAGCCTGTTCGCTCATCAAACTTGAGTTCTCGGGTTCGATAACTACACTTGAGCATAATTTTTGCCAGGAGGATTCTTTGACTGGTCAAAATGTTTTCTAGGGTTTGCACGCTTCACACTCTCTCTCCAGTATATATATACACGTTGGAGCCTCGGCGCTTGTAATTGCTCTCTTCACACTCTCTCGCCCTCTCCCGCTGGATCCTCAGCGCTTGTAGTTGCTCTCTTCACACTCTCTCGCCCTCTCCAGATCTAAACAAGACTTCGTTGGCCTCTCTCTCCCCTCATTGCTGCTCAAAGAGCCGGCAGGATCCGTCCGCCGGGAAGGGAAGGAGGCTTAACGATGTCGCCGTCGGTGAGGGAGGGAATCCACGACCGGCGCTGCTATTCACTTTCCACCCAGCGGCGGCGCGGGAGGGCCTCTGACCCTTCTTCCTCGTCGCCGTCCCGTCGCCCACCGAACCACGCCCCAAGAACCTTAAGGTATATTTTACTTACTCCACATGCATTGCTCTAGCTGCATGTATACCATGAATCTAGGACGTGGTTCAAAGAGGAAAGGAGTGGAGGAATGTAGTGGGAAAGGTTGTATATAGCATGAATCTAGGATGTGGTTCAAAGAGGAAATGAAGGGGGAAAGTTGTATAGCATGAATCTAGGACGTGGTTCAAAGAGGAAAGGAATGGGGGAAAGTAGTGGGGAAAATTGTATCGCATAAATCTAGGATGTGGTTCAAAGAGGAAAGGAAGGGGCGAAAGTACTAGTTCAAAAAGGAAAGGAAGAGACTAGATTTGAGCAGGACTAGATTTGCTGCGCTCACATAGGGAAAGGTGTCTAAAGATAACAAAACTAGGACCAACACAAATATGCTCCTTGGTTGTTTGTTCTTTGTTGCAATAGACTGTGCATGACCACAGTACATCGGTAGATGCACATGGTGCTGGTGCGTCCACTATCCCGTGCAACTCACTAGCTGTTGTTAATCTATGGCCCTGTTTGGTTAAAAACTCCCTAGTCCCTACCTGCTTGCTCCAGGGACTAAACATGGACTAGAGGTTATTAAATGACATGATAAAAGACCATGTTACCCCTAGTAATGAACTAATAGAAACAAGGTGCAATGCATGGCAGGGGCAACGGTTGGAAAAAGTCCCAAAAAGACTCCCTCGGGGTCTTCTTTCTTTAGTCCCAAATGCCCACTTTTAGTCCCGAAAAGTCCCTCCTGTTTGATTTAGATGTGACTGACACGGAGTTTTTTTAGTCCCTACACCAAAATGTCCCTGTAAACAAACACCCTCTAATAATGCCGCTGGAAAATTGATGCAATGCCACAGTTAAAAGCAAATTACATGTTTAACAAATTTTATTGTTAATATAATCTTTATGTTAATATTAATCAATGCCATTGTTTGAGAAATGCTACTGTCTTGCTTTCTTTCCCATTCAGATAAGGTAGATGCTTCTTTTTGTTGGCTTCTGTGTCTTCCACCGTTATTGTCCACTAATTGTTTCCTTTGCACCTCTGTGTAAACAGGGTTGTCTACTTCACCTCGTTGCCATTGTGACCTTTTGTTGCACTGCACAAAACACTTTTGTTTTAAGAGTGTTTTGTGTAGTTCAACCAAAATATCACACCGACAACGTTGCTTGATTGCTTGATCTTAGTGGAACTGCACAAGAGGAGATCTTACTTCCTATCTGTTAAGGCGAATTTGGTTCAGATCTTCTTCTTGTGAGTTGTTTGAATTCCGCATCATGAGAGGTCAGTACTAGCCTTCTTTCACATGATTCTGCAGTGTGCTTTCATATGTTGTGCTACTTGTACGATAATGTTGCTTGATTTTAGTGAACTGCACAAATGGAGACAAGACTTCCAATCTGTATGTGCATCGTAATATCCCATTGAGGTAAGAGAAGGATATTTCACAACCGCTGGCCTGTATTTTGCCACTTTCATCAGAAAATTAAGTTTAGTACTATACTTGTGCTCCCTAATTGACATGCCAAATCTTACATTGAAGGCGAAGCTTGTCTGTTATTGAACCAAGTGATGACGGGGAAGAACAAGCGGAAGAAAAACAAAAATCAACTCCCGGTGCTGTAATGAAGCACTGGAACTGTGATGACACAAGTAATGATATAGTTTTGCATCTTAATTTATTGTTATGGCTAGAACGAGCAATTATTTTGCCACTGATTTGATGCCATACGTAATTATCTCTACTTGTGCAAACAGGGATCTTCTTTGAAGATACCATATATTTTAGTGGAACTGCACAAGAAGATGTTGGAAACATTAAACTAATCAAGGAGTATATAGTAAGCATGGCCACCCCCGTAGATAGCAACAGATGGTTCCCAAGAAGTGCTTCATCTGTATGCTCTACACAATCAGCCTCCTGACAAAGGTTGGTACTCGCCCACTGATTGAGCTTTGTCATCTCTATTGGTGTTGTGCTACTGTTTAGATACTGTCATGAAAACGTGGTATTGTCCTTGGGAAGTGCTTCATCTGTGTTATTTTAAATATTTCCTTTCCTTTTTTTCGAGCAAACATGGATGCTAGCATTTAGTAGTCCTCTTGTCTTTGCACAACAGGATCATCTTCCTCTGAAGAAGAATATGGAGTACGTGAAGTGACTAGTTCCGATTATGCCAGGATGAAGAAGCATTGTCTATCTTCTCATCAGAAGGAGCAGTTGAAGGATGGTTACATTACTCCCCACAAGACCAAACTAACTTCAGCTCAGAAGGACTGACAAATCACCATTTTTTTGCTATGATGCGTGGGTACAATGTTGTTCTAGGATTCTTTCTGGTGAGTTCCATTTTTCTAAAAGTGTGCTCTACATGGACCATGTATGTGCCTGTTGAAACTGTCAATTCATAGTACAGTTTGCTTTATACTAATCACTTTTTTGTATTTGTGCAAACAGGGGTGCTCAGCTTGATTTCAACGAGAACTGCACAAAATGTTCATGAATACATCGAATCATTCATTTCCACCACAAGAAAGGAGGTGCCCATAAGTTCAAGGCGTTGCACACATATAAGGGCGAAATCATACAAGCTACGCGCGAATTTGGTTGATTTTGGTGGAACTGCACAAAAAGAACAGCTGGTTTATTTAGCATGAGTTGCCATGTCAATGTCTGAACTGATGGCAAACCCTGCCCATTCCACAATCGTAGGCATTTGATATTTTGGAATGGGACAACCTTGTCAAATTTTGCTCATTGATTTTAGCAAGATATGCGTTTGATATTTTCGAATGGGACGCCCTTTGCTGTCAGCAGCGGCGATCAATTTTTTCTTTATTCTTTAGTGTGAAGTAAATATTGCCTCTGACATGTGAGTCGCTGAGATGCATAATCATTGATTGTTTTGAATGTTCTCTATGAATTGCCAGGCCTGTGTGTTTGATTGCAATGTATAGAAACGCTAAAAAGCTGCTCAAACTCTTTGTACTCCTTTTGTTCCTTTTTAGTTCGCAATTGTGAAAGTGCATACTTTTTTGTATAAGATTGGTCGAGATACTTTGACTGCAGACAAAACTTGTATGCAGACTAGAAAGGACCAGAGGGAGTACATGTGAAACTGCTGCAAACGTGGTGATCACCCTGGGAATAATGCTACTACGTATTGTTTTGCATGTTCATCCAATGCCAGTGATACAGGGATTCGAACTAATCAAAATAAATTCATTCATACACGGTCGGATTTCATATAAGCATGCCAGATTTAATTACATCTCATACATTCTTCAACTAAAAAGGGGTGTTTGTGGCCGCATGCATCTCCCAGATGCAGAGGCCGGGGTTCATCCTCCTTTTCGGAAAAAAAACTAAAAAGGGGTCCGCTGGAGGTATAATTAGTTAACCGAAGCTACCCACCTGTGTCCCGCTGAGCCGAACAGAAGCTTCAGTGACTTAACTACAGATGCAGTTGCATAACTGACATGTGGCCTGTTGGGCCCATGTGTCAGTCAACCAACTGCACCAGCAGTTAAGTAGAAGCAGCGTTCTTCTCCAGCGCAGCTCTCCAACTCCACGTCGCCGCCAAGAAGCTAACCGGCCGTCAATGGTCAATCCTCCTAGCTTGGCTTCAACCGGAGGGTAGCTGCGGTGGCCTTATTTGGACCCGAGCGGCGGCGACCTACCGTGTTCTACTCTTCCTTGTTTTCTGTGTGGTGCGGCCTCATTGGCAGCGGGGCGGGGCCTCGGCGGAGCCGGCAATGCCTCTGTCTCGTTGCCGGCAGGCGGCGCCTCAGCGGAGCGATGGAAATCCTCCCCCACATTGCCGGCACGGTGGGGCCTCGGCTGAGCCGGTGATGTCCTCTGCCTTGTTGTTGGCGGGGCGGGGCCTCGGCGGAGCCGGCGGTGTCCTCTGCCTCGTTGTTGGTGTCGCGGGGCCTCGGCAGAGCCGGCAGTGTCCTCTGCCTTGTTGTTGGCGCCGCGGGGCGTCGGCGGAGCAGGGCGTCGTCGACACCAGCGGAGCGGGGACTCACCGGAGCCGGCATTGTCCTCTGCCTCATCCTCGGTCTCGCCAAACAGCGCCTCGCCCGCTTCATAGCCCTCTTTGCTAGCCTCTTTGTAGGCGGCCGCAGCCTCCGCCACCCGCATGCGGTACCGCCAGCTCTCAAGGTGGCCCTTGTGGGCGGAGCGGTAGGAGTCGAGCAGCGCCTCCTGCTCCACCCGCTCCGTGGTGATCTGCTCCTCTGCCTGCAGGTGCTCCTAGAGGAGATGGTGGTTGTAGGCAGCGTCGGCCTGCGCCTCCCGTAACTGCTCCTCATGCATCTGCCTCACCCTGTCCATATATTGGGCACGGGCCTCGCCGATGGTCATGGTGCAATGCACCGGCAAAGATGGTGCGGAGGAGGGGGTTGGCGCCGGATCGTCGACTACCATGTTCTCCATTGGGACGCCGTCGTCCTCCGGCTGCCTGCCAGCCAGCCGGTCGGCAGCAATGGCTACTATCTCCTTGTGGTCCATCGTCCGCCCGTCCCGAAGAGTGCTGGAGCGCGAGGAAGCCATGGTGGGAAGTAGTGGTGTGGACAGGAGAAAGGCAACGGATGCGGATGACTGCGGCTATGGCCGGCGCAGCAGTTTATATAGCAATGGTGGGCGGGCGGAGGGACGGACGTGTGATGCCGGAGTAGCCGCCTCGGCAACCGCGTATCATTAATGTGTGTGGCAGATGGACGGACGGACGACACTTGTGTCGTTTGAAGGCGGAGCAATCGCCTGCACCGGAAAGTGGGGCGGCGGGCGCTGACTGTTTCGGGCGGAAAGCGCGCGCGGGCGAGGAGATCACTTTACTTGGATAGGATGACAATGGGGACCCACCAGGTCCATAGCCTCACGTGCGCAAGTGCATCCTTATTATATATATATATATATATAACTATAATTTATTTTGCTTCCTCCTGGTTTCCTGACATCACGGTCCCACACCATTGTCTACCTATGTACTCCCTCCTTTCCGGTTTATAGGGTTTATCTCAAAATTTTAGTTTTTCCATTTTATAAGGCTCAATTTGGTTGTTTTTCATCACATGTTCAGATTCCAAGGTGCATTAAATCATTGCATGCAAGTATTAAGAGAAAATTGACCAATGCATGTACTTTATGCATGCATGCATTGCAATTAATGCATTGATAAACATAATTTTTTGAGGATAACAAGAGCATTAATTAGGTGCTTTGCAAAACTAGAAAAAGTACCACTCGCCATCTACCTTGATTGGTGAGATTTTTGAATTGAGCATTATAAACTGGAAAGGAGGGAGTAGTCAATAAACGAGAGAATTGCACAAGAAGCGGCCGACACCTGGACCAAGCAGCTCGAGCAGTATTTGTGTTTTTGAGGTGTGAGCACTGCAGAGTTTTTTGATGTTTACCCTAGATATTAATTTTTCTCCTCTGAACAACAACGAAAACATCGCTGCAGGTATTAACTGGGCGGGCCGTGGCCCATCTAGCCCAGGCCAGATATCCAGCCCAGATATTAATTTTTTTCAAGCTGAAAATGGCTAGCCCAGCTATACTTTTTTTAGGAATACCCAAGCAAGGTCAAGTTGTTATTCTCCGCCCCGCTGGGCTGCAAATCTTTCCTAGGAGGGATGCATTAGGCTTAACAAGAAAATGGGCTTTAAGAAATAATAAATGGGATGTAATTATAAAAACTGGGTAGTAACTATAAAAAATGCACCAAGCAGTGATTACTTTATAAAATATTATTTTTGGAATACTGAAAATTTTAATTTCATTAATTGTTGCAAGCGGAATGTTTCATTGGATTTTTATGCAATATAAATTTATATAGAAATTGTATTTAATCTGACTAAAATTTCGGGATAAAAATATTCGGATCCCATCAAAATGTGGGAAATTTTATTGAATTCTGTTTTGAACGGTTGGTTGAAATGGGCTGTACTTTTAACAAACTGTAAATGGGCTGTAGTAAATTCCATAAGATTTCAAAAATGGGCTACACATTCTTACAAATCTCAAATGGGCTATAAGTTCTCTGCCACACACTTCTGGCCTTATTAAGTTGACGCGTCCCCTAAAAAAACAGAGTTGACGGGTATGCAAGGCTTTGTCAACTTATAGTCCACACACGGTTCTAGCAGCAGTGGACGTTGGATGTCCATCCAACGGATGTCGTGCTTCTTCTTCAATCTCGGATATTCTAGCTTCACCCGTCCAAAAAATGATTCATCCCCCTGACATCTGGGGCGCACCAATTCGGAAGCTAACATGTGGGCCTACTAAGTTGACGTACCAAGGGCTTTGTCAACTTAGTCAATATAAACGATTCTAGCTGCAGTGACCGTACGATGTCCATCCAACGGCCGTCGTGCTTCTTCAACCTCTGGTCTTCTTGCTCCAGCCGCCCAAAGCAGCGCCGGTCGTGCCGCCTGCTCCTGCCTCCCGTGGCCGGCTGTGCTGCCGTGGAGACCTCACCGCCCCCTACTACTCCCACCGCTGGACAGGCCATCCCTCCACTCACCCACTGACCCACACCCCCTGTTATTCTGCGGCGACGGCAGCAGAGCCGAACCAGTTAACCCTCGTACTACTCTCCGCGTGTGCATCCACTGTCGCGTCTTCCCCGGCTCCGTGTCGTCCCCTTCCTAGGCCTCACCGGTGTCCACCGCCGTGGTGCTCTCGGCGCGGCGTGGTCAACGTGGTCAAGGAACGACTTCCATCGGACGTGGACTGTACGTGGAGAGGCTGACAACTGGGTCCACGGCAGCCGCAAGTAAGTACCTCCTTATTACGCGCAAAATAATTATTCCTCCACCTGATAGCGGGGACCCACCGGACGGGCCACTGTATTTTGCAAAAAAAAAATGATTCTCCCCCTGACTGCTGGGACCCACGAGCTACATCTTCACACGCAAGGAAGTTCGTCCGGAAAAAAAAATGATTCGCCCCCCTGACTGCTGGGACCCACCAGCTACATCTTCGCACGCAAGGAAGTGCGTCCGAAAAAAACGATTCGCCCCCCGACTGCTGGGACCCACCAGCTACACCTTTGCACGCAAGGAAGTGCATCCCGGCAAAAAAAACGATTCGCCCCCCTGACTGCTGGGACCCAGCAGCTACACCTTCACGCAAGGAAGTGCGTGCAGGCAAAAAAAACGATTCACCCCCCTGACTGCTGGGACCCACCAGCTACATCTTCGCATGCAAGGAAGTGCCTGACAATCGGGACCCACCTGGTCGAAGCGTATGTAGCGTTGTCATCCTGGTCGCGAACGTGTACGTACATACTGGTCGATGTAGAGGCGCGCACATGTCGTAGTAGAGGCGTGCACGTAGCATGTACATGTATGTACAGCGGCCAGGGTGCAAGAAAGAAAATACGGCCACGTATGTGTACATACGGGTGGGGTCTCGAACGCCTAGTCGTGCATACGTACGGCGAGGGCTCGTGTTCATGGGGAGGCAACGGAATGCGTCGTGTTCATCGGGAGGCAACGGAATGCGTCGTGTTCATCGGGAGGCAACGGAATGCGTCGTGTTCATCGGGAGGCAACGGAATGCGTCGTGTTCATCGGGAGGCAACGGAATGCGTCGTGTTCATCGGGAGGCAACGAAACGCGTGGGAGCCAACCGGCTTGGATGGAACAGGCGATGGAAACGAGGCTTGGTGTACCGCAGAACGGAGGAAACGGACCTCCTA
>NC_041389.1:675876626-675902851 GCF_002162155.2 Triticum dicoccoides
GGTCGGAACTGGGGTCCTGTTGATCAGGAGGGGTGTGGCGTACCGCAAAACGGACGAAACGGACTTGTGTTGGAGCGCTACGGTCGAAACGGGGATCCTGTTGATCGGGAGGGGTGTGGCGTACCGCAAAACGGACTAAACGGACATGTGTTGGAGTTCTATGGTCGAAACAGGGGGGAGGGGTGTGGCGTACCGCAAAACGGGACTCCACGGGGTACAGTTCATCTCCACCGTCGACCTCCTCCAGCCTCCACGGGCTCCTGTTCATCCACCCTCCACCGCGCGCTACTCCACCGGCTACTGTTCAACCACCCCTCCACGGGCACCCCTCCACCATCTACTGTTCATCCAGCCCTCCACACCACGGGGTCCTTGTCAGGACCCCGACTCGATGCCACATCGATCTAGCATGTAACACCTCATATCGCTTTGCGGCCTCACGCACGGTATTCCCACGGGTGTCGTCTTACCTTTGCCCGGGACCGTTTGCGCCTTTTGGCACACGTATATGATAGTGTCGCTAGCATCCATATGGTAAGGAGCCCGGGCTGACATGGCTAGTCCTAAACCCAAAGTGGCATAGACTTACAGGAACAGGCATCCATGACCCAGCATCGAACGTGTCGGTCACCAGCAAGTGAATCCGGGCTGTAGCACTGGGCTAGCAGGACTCCGGTAAATCGGGCTGTAGCGGGCTAACAGGACTCCGGTATCCATCGCGTGACATTTCCCCGAAGGGACAGACACAGGAACGAAGAAGGACACATGCCGGCCAGCCTAAGTGTTCTGGAGCAGTAGCAAGCTACCAAGGCTCAGTGAAGACACTAGGAGACATTTCCCGGTAAGAGAGGCTACTAAGAATAAACAACTAGATAGTCAGACCCCACACATACCAAGCATTTCAATCATACACACAATATACTCGATATGTGCAAATACAACAAGGCATCACAACATGACTCTACAACACAAGTACTTTATTTAAAGGCTCAGGGAGCCATACATATCATACACACAAGTACGGGTCACACGACCCAGCATTCAAGTCATACAGACATACAAGCCAACAGCGGAAGTAACTCGTCTGAGTACGGACAACTAGTAAAATAAAAGAGGCTTGGGTAAGCCTAGCTATACTACATGGTCCTTCACAAGCTCAGGATCACCACCTGGGCCTCAGTCTACTCATCGATGTCAACGTCTACGAAGAACCCATAAGAAGGGGTTGCAGCGTCTTCTGAAAAATGTAAATTAAAGCAACATGAGTACAAAGGTACTCAGCAAGACTTACATCAGATCCTACATACATGCACATTATCAAGAAGGGTTGGTGGGGTTATTGCAGGAAGCCAGATTTGACCCTTGGCTAAGCTATCCTACAAGACACCAACTTGAAATGGTTTTGCGCACACGAGTCCACTACACACCACTTCAATACACCACCGAGGATCCACCTCCGTCATCCTACGTAAGAGCCATCCTCGGCACTCACGCTTATCTTGAGATGTTTAGTAGTATCCATTTACTTGTCTATGAACTGTATAGGCAACCAAGTAGTCCTTTACCGCGGACGCGGCTATTCGAATAGATCATGTTAACCTTGCAGGGGTGTACTTCTTCATACATGTTTCCACCACTTAGCGTCTGCACACGACATGTGCTCGGCAGACTTCAAGCGAAAGCCGACGTGGGTGTAGACCACGACCTACCTAAACACCTAAGTCTCTAGTCCAGGTTTATCGCCTATTCAGGTTCCATCCGCAGGGAGTCCGGCCGGGGTTCCACATACGGCCCCGAACAATGTGTACAGGGTTCCGAGACACCTAACGGGTGCCCGATATTCTTGGCCACGTACCTATCGCATCACAGCCCACCCCACGGCTCAGCGCTGCCCACGGCCTCCAGTAAGCTACAAACACCAGAAACTACTTGCAACTCCTGGACAGAGGACTAGGGTGAATAAGAAGTCGAGCGGGGTCATATTTCAGGGCCCAATGCATGGTAGTAGCTGAATCTTAAATCACAAATACAGATCTCAGTGCTTAAGGTCGGCTTCAATGAAACAACCCACCATGTACTCCTACATGGCCTCTCATCGATACCTTTACCAAATCATGTTCAACACATCACTCTCATTACCGACATGATCATTTCACTCCAGCCCATCACCCAGATGAACCAGACCTAACACGACTCTAAGCATAGCAGGCATAGCAAGGTAGGAACAACACATACATATGGCTCAATCAACTCCTACACATGCTAGTGGGTTTCATCTAGTTACTGTGGCAATGACAGGTCATGTAGAGGAAATGGGTTCAACTATCGTAGCACACAGCAGTTTGAAACGCGTTGTCTTAATGCAGTAAAAGAGAGCAGAAGCGAGAACATGGGATTGTATCGATATGATCAAATGGTTGGTTGCTTGCCTGATGGGTCGATGCACTGATATTGTTCTTCGTTAGGGTAATCGTGGTACTCCTTAGAGGCAGAACCTGCCGCAAAGAGCACCGATACACAAACATCACCAAACAATCACTAGTGCAGAACCGGGCAATAGCACCGGTTCGTAAGGCCCTTTAGTGTCGGTTCCATAACCGGCACTAAAGTGTGGGCACTAAAGCCCCCCCCCCCTTTAGTACCGGTTCAGCACGAACCGGTGCTAAAGGGAAACCACGTGGCACGAGCCAGCTCCAGGGGCCTGGAGCCCTTTAGTACCGGTTGTTAAGACCAACCGGTACTATAAGGTTTGGGGTTTTTAGTTTTATGATTTCTTTTTCATTTAATTTTGTGTTTCCATTTTAATTCTTTTTTGTTTGCTGGTACTTTACGATACTACACATTGGACACGTTATGCATATATATATATATATATATATATATATATATATATATATAGAGAGAGAGAGAGAGAGAGAGAATTTCTAGTAGAACCAATCATGCATATATATATCATCAATGTCTCACAAACCATCATATTAATTAATTCACACATACACACATGTATAGCTATATGCAATTTCTCCTACATATGCATGTTGCCTTCGGAGCCAGTGGCATTATAGCCTAATTGGTGCCTTCGGAGCACGATGACAATTGGAAGTGGTTTTCATGGGGGCGGTAGCGGGTAATAGTTTTCTCCCTTCGGATTTATGACCTGCTCGAGCAAAAATCCCGCTATTTCCTCTTGAAGTGCTTCTACGCGCTCCGTTTCTAGGAGCTTCGCCCGCACCTCTCTGAACTGTTAAGAAGGAGATCAATATGCATGTGTATTAGTTGTGTGACTAGATATCGATAATGGTGTAAAAATTGTGAATAGTGTTTTGACAAGCGTACCCATTCCTGTCTTTGAGATCTGCTCCTTTCGGACGCCATCATGCGAATGTTCTCGCAAACGCAGAATGCACACAGATCAGTCCCCTGCGCCTGCTTCAGGGCCTTTATGAGAATGGAATTTGATCAGATAATAATTAATCAAGCATGATAATTAAAGAGATGGCAGCTAGCTAGCTAGCTAGTACTACTTAATTACTTACCTTGGGTCTTCCCCATTTAAGCTTTTCTTTCCATTCGCCGTCCGTGACCCTGATGAACCTTGCCCAAGCCCTGCCCGCCGACAAAGAAAATGAATAAAGGGTTATTAAATAGTTCATATCATGAAATGACGAACTAAATAGGCCGAGATATATAATTAATAATGATTGAAATTACCTGTTGACTATCCCAAACAAGATGTTATAGTCAGTTTTTTCTTTGAGTAGTGAGTCCAGTATTTCAACTGTTCCGGTGTCAACTTTAATGATACACAAGACCCAGTGAAATCTGCATGCACACACGTTTGCATGTCTTAATTAAGCGGGCATATGTAAGCAAAAACATGTAGCTAGCTAGTAGGCAAAAACAGAGAATTTGTAGTACAAGACAGTGTGACTCACTGGAAGTTGTAAGGAAGTAGTATATCTTCATTGTATTTGAGGTGCTTCATGAACTCTAGCATGCTGTCCTCTACGGCCTTTTGATGACGTTCATCTATTTTCCATGTGTATTCATTAATGGTGTTTGGGTCAATGAACCCAATGCCATAGCGTCCACCTTTTCTCATTTCATACATCTTCATCCTGCATATAATACCACAGAAAAGAATATAGTGAGGATAATTACAGGTAATGATTGATCAAAAGGATCACTACAGCTAGCTTGAGACTTAAATTACAGAAAGAAATCACTTACAGACAATAGCAACTGACGTTAGATTTGTCGAGTGCGTCTTGATTGTATAACTGAAACAGTTCAGAATACTCAACGGACACAGCTTTCTCATGGTAGTAATGCTCCTCCTTGACATTCACCATGAGGAACAATCGATCGGAAATCTTGGTAATGTTCATGTACCATTGATGCAATTCATACATTCTCGTTGGGAGGTTCTTGACCTTGTCTGGCTCGACCAAAGGTTGGCCCCGGACATATTTCCGTTTTATTTCATCCTCTCTAAGCACAGGCATGGGCTCGATCTCGAGGAGTTGTCCAACAGTGATTTTGAGAACTTCAGCCTACATTATATGCTCCTCCGTTATTACCACATTGCCCACCTCAGGAACGTAAATTGTTTGCCCACAAAAATATTGGGCGCGCGTACTGTCATGTGTTGTTGGCACAACAAGCGAGTGGATCGATTGCGCCGCCTGTTCTCCCAGCTGGGGAATTGTTTTCCCGCATTTTTTGACAGCTGCTTCTTGTTTGCTCGATCCCGAGCTCGCCTCCTTACGTACACGTGCTCGATTTAACTTCCTGATGTGGCGTTCATAGTCTGTGTCAACAGGCATGGGAGCTGGTGGTTGAGCCATACGAATGAAGTGGTCAATCGTTTCCTCAGGCACTTTCTCCCTTGGCGGCGTTGGCGGTTTCGGTGCAAAATGGGCTTCCACCTCGGACTTCGATATGGCTGCGATTTCCTCCTCGGACCTGTCATAAGCCCTCTGCGGAAGAGGCGTGAGGCTTGGACCATATTTATATCGCTTGCCTCCGCTTGTACTTCCTGTACTACCTCGACTCGTACCGCTACACACCATAGCTGCGGGGTGTCTCTTCTGTGATTGCTGAGGCGGCGGAGACGGCTGACGGGGCTGAGTTGGACGAGGAGGAGTGGCCGCCTGAAGTTGTGCCGGACTTGGAGGAGGAGTGGCCTGAGGTTGTTTCGGACTTGCAGGAGGAGTGGATGTCTGACGCTGTGGCGGACTTGGAGGAGGAGGAGTGGCCTGACACTTTGCCGGACTTGGAGGAGGAGTGGCCTGACACTTTGCCGGACTTGGTGGACTTGCAGGAGTGGGAGACTACTGACTCGGTGGCGGACTTCGATGAGGAGTCGGCTGACGCGGTGTCGGTGGCCTTCGAAAGATGATGCAATCCTTTTTCCATAGGATGATACGATGTTTGGCGTCTCCGAGAAAGTGCTCGTCGTCACCTCCAGGATAGTCAAGCTCTAGCTCCGAATATGGGTCCACCACCTCATCAACCAAGACACGAGCATAGCCCGCTGGAATCGGGTTGCAATGGAAGGTTGCCTCGGGGGGATTTGTAAAAGCAACGGCGTTCGCCACCTTCATGGATATATTCTTCATTTTGACGTGTAGCTCGCAGCTAGTGTTCTCCGTGATGTCATCCACGGGGTATCTACCCAGCATTGCGTCGTCCGGGGCGGAACCCATGCTGCTTCTCGGCATGGATGGGGTGGTGCTATCCAATGCTGGATCATTCGCTAGCTGCTGTAGCTGCTGAGACCCCATTTGCTGGGTAAGTGAGTCGATCTGCTCCTGCTGCCGCTGGAATTTGACTACCAATTCCGCTTGACTTGCTTCTAGGCCTTGAAGGCGTTCATAGTCCCGCTTCCTCTGCTCCTCCTCCATCTTCCTCTTCTTCTCCTCCGCAATCTTCTTTCTCGCACGGGTTCTGTAGTCGGTGTTCCAGTTTGAGAACCCCTCATACCACGGAATAGCGCCCTTGCCTCGTGTTCTTCCCGGGTGTTCAGGATTTCCCAGGGCACACGTAAGCTCGTCGTTCTCTCTGTTGGGCTGGAACACCCCCGATTGTGCCTCCTCTATTGCAACAAGTATCGCATCGTAGGCTCCCTTCAGACTTGCCCTCGTCGAAACATTGCCTGTCTTCGGGTCCAACTCCCCCCCATGCGCATAGAACCAAGTCCTGACCATGGGGGGCCAGCTCTTAGTAACCGGAGTGGCACATGCATCCTCCATCTCTTTCTCAGACTTATCCCACTTAGGCATTGCCACCGCATAGCCACCTGGCCCCAGCTTATGGAACTTATCCTTTTTTCGGCATTCTTCTTGTTTATTCTCGACCGTTCCTTAGCTAATTCCGAATCCTTGAATTTCACGAAATCGTCCCAATGAGCACGTTGGTTCTCTAGTGTTCCCTCGAATACTGGAGTCTTCCTTCCTCCCTTGACGTACTTGTCACATTCACGATTCTTGTGGTTCTTGAATGCAACTGCCATCTTCCTAAGAGCAGCGTCCTTGACTTTCTGCACATCTGCTTCTGTGAAATGATCTGGTAGGGTGAAATGTTCCATGAGAGTATCCCAAAGCAGATCTTTTTGATTCTTGTCGACAAAAGTAACATCTGGACATGGAGCAGCGTCCTCTTTGCCTTTTTGTCTTTTGTCTTTTGCTGGCTCTCTCCATTCTTGAAGGGAGATCGGGAGTTGGTCCTTCACAAGAACTCCGCACTGACGAATGAACTTGTTCGCAATCTTCTTAGGCGCTAATGGTTCCCCATTAGGTCTGACTGCCTCGATATTGTACTTTACGCCCTCCTTCAACTTTTTGTTCGGGCCTCGTTTCGTCCTTTTGCCTGAAGATTTGCTCGATCCGGATGGCTGAAAGAACAAAGATCGATTCGTTAACATATCTTCAAGTCATTTAAAACATGTGATGATCACCAGATACCTGCTTATATAAATATATATACCTCGCCGGTCTTTGTTGTTTCAGGATCAACATGTTCTTCGTCATTGTCATAATCGTAGTTCATGACTTCATCAATTCGGTCGTCGCGATCGAATATCATATCACCCTCTCCGGTGTTGTTTAGAAATTTGGAGCCGTCATAATCTTCTTCATTCTGATCATCATCTGGCCCGCGTATCATATCGAACATGGTCTGTTCTCCCTCTCTGTCGGTATTGTCTGCCATAGCTTTTATTTAACTAATTCAAAAGAAATATAAAACAATTTAGTATTCAAATTACATCGTCTCGAATAATAGATATAATCTCGAATACTTCGTCTAGAATAATAGATATAATATCGAACACATCGTCTCGAATAATATATAATATTGAATAGTACATCACTGGCTAGCTAATTAAAGATCGAATACTACAGAAGAATCTAGGACACTCGCGGTTCCTGCGGCGCGGGCGGTGGACACCCAAAGAGAAGGAACCCTCACAGGATCATAGCTGAAGTGAGATCCCCGAAGATACTGCCAGGTATTGGAGAACCTGCCGCCCTCTAACGCAACCATGTAGCGATGGACGTGCTCGTCCTCCTCCCTGACACGGCGACGTACCACCTCCGGCGGGGCCGGGTCCCTCCGCACCGAAACTGGCCCACGCGAATGCCACCAAACGAGATCAGGGTCAACGACGGGACCCGGGGCCGGGTTCCTCATCAAGCGGCGCGCCCCTCCAGGCAGCACCTCCCAGTGCCAGCCCGGCGGAGCCTAGTCCCGGACATGGGTCGGCTGGACGTCGTCGCGGACGGGTCGACGGCGAGGATGCGGGCCGGGCATCGTCGAGAACAAATACTAGCTATATGCCCGCAAAAAGTAATATTTTTTAATGATTGGATTTTGATAACTAAAATTTCTAGCATTTCTACTATTTCAAAAATCTATATACTATTTCATACTAATTAAGCATCTAACACTAAAAACAGAAAACACAACTTCTATACATCCATTAAAAAACTGAAAAACAACATTATATAAAAAATTTCCATACTAATTAAACACTAATTATATCCATCTAACATGCATCATACATATATAATAGTGAAAAAATAATAATCTAAATAATCTAAACTAATTAAACATACAAAATACGTATATACTAATTAAACACTAAATAATCTAAACTAACTAAACATACAAAATACATATGTACGTGTGTGTGTGTGTTCATGCATGCTTGTGTGTGTGTGTATGGGCTCGGGGAGGGGCGGCGCCCATGGTGGCCGCCGGGGGTGAGGGAGAGGGGTTAGAGAGGGAGAGCTCACAGCGGGCGACGGTGACGGCGAGGAGACGGCGAGGCGACGGTCGGGGCGGCGACGGCGGGGACGGCGCGACGGGGACGGGGACGGCGCGACGGGGATGGGCCCGGGGCGGCGACGGGGACGGGGGCGGCGACGGGGACGGGGGCGGCAACGGAGACGAGCGGCGACGGAGACGATCGAGGGCGGCGACGGAGACGGAAACAGAGGAACAAACAGAGAGGGAAACTAAAATTTTCGTAGCTGTTGTATATATAGAAGGCACCTTTAGTACCGGTTGGAGCCACCAACCGGTACTAAAGGCCTGTTTTGGCCAGGCCAAGCGGCGGGAAGCGACACCCTTTAGTACCGGGTGGTGGCACAAACCGGTACTAAAGCCCCCCCCTTTAGTACCGGTTTGTGCCACGACCCGGTACTAAAGGGGTCGCGCTTCCACCCCAAAGTTTAGTCCCACCTCGCCGGGTGAAGGGCAGCCGCACTGGTTTACAAACCCAGCCACGGCTACCACTTCGAACTCCTCTATATAGCTAGCAGGCTTGTGGGCCTAAACTCTACGCGCTGCCCTGTGAGTCTGCTGGGCCTTTAAGGCCTGTAATTACACACCTGTGGCCTATCAGGCCCACAGGGCAGCGCCCCAATTTGTTTTATAGTTTTTTCTTTTCTGCTTTATTCTCTTCTATTTATTTTTGCGTAGTTTTTTGTATAGTTTTTTCTTTTCTGTTATATTTATTTTCTTCTATTTATTTGTGAGTAGTTTTTCATCTAGTTTACCAAAATTCAACATTTTCAGAGTTCATTTTGTAGTGATTTTCAATTTCACGATCATTTTGTAAACGATTGAAAAATAGCAAATATAATATTTTTTTCTTTTCTGCTTTATTTTTTCTTCTATTTATTTCTGAGTAGTTTTTTCTTTTCTGCTATATTTATTTTCTTCTATTTATTTTTGAGTAGTTTTTTATATAGTTTTTTTCTTTTCAGCTATAGTTTTTCTTTCTTTTCTGCTATTTTTTCTGTTAGTGCCCGTAGTTTTCAAATTTGAATAGTTTAAATTTTGAATTATTTGAAATTAGTGTGAATTTGTTTGCACATAAAATTTCTTCGCGTTTCAAATGCCAAAACACATAACTACCCTAACTATTACAGAGATTCCCCTCTCGGTGCGAAACACAGAAGAAAGTGATGATAGCTAGTGAAGCCGATCACATCCCAGATCTTTAGGTGTGAAACTTTTTCTTCGCGTGTGTCCCTTTGCGCCGTAACCATGGTAAATCTTCATCATTTAACGGGATGCTCGGGTCAATATTCGTTGTGAATGGAGCAATTTCATCAAACTTTTCATAATCTTCTGACTTGTCTGTCTTGTCATCCACTCCCACGATGTTTCTCTTCCCAGAAAGAACTATGTGCCGCTTTGGCTCATCGTATGATGCATTCGCTTCCTTATCTTTTCTTTTTCTTGGCTTGGTAGACATGTCCTTCACATAGAAAACCTGTGCCACATCATTGGCTAGGACGAATGGTTCGTCTGCATACGCAAGATTGTTGAGATCCATTGTTGTCATTCCATACTACGGGTCTTCCGTTACCCCGCCTCGTGTCATATTGACCCATTTGCACTGAAACAAAGGGACCTTTAAACCACGTCGATAGTCAAGTTCCCATATGTCCTGTATATAACCATAATATGTTTCCTTTCCCGTCTTGGTTTCTGCATCAAAGCGGACACCACTGTTTTGGTTGGTGCTCTTCTTATCTTGGGCGATCGTGTAAAATGTATTACCATTTATCTCGTACCCTTTGAAAGTCATTATATTCGAAGATGGTAACTGGGACAGCAAGTACAGGTCATCTTCAATAGAGGTGTCATGCATGGTACGTGTCTGCAACCAGCTGGAGAAACTCCTGGTTTGTTCACGTGTAATCCAGTCATCTGACCGCTCTGGGTGTTTGGAGCGTAGCAAATTCTTGTGTTCATCCATATACGGAGCCACCAAGGCGGAATTCTGTAGAACTGTGTAGTGTGCTTCAGTGAGAGAATGTCCGTCCATACATATTATTTGTTCCCCTCCTAGCGTGCCTTTTCCATCCAGTCTGCCCTTATGCCGCGATTCAGGAACACCAATCGGCTTAAGGTCAGGAATAAAGTCAATACAAAACTCAATGACCTCCTCATTTTGATGGCCCTTGGAGATGCTTCCTTCTGGCCTAGCACGGTTATGAACATATTTCTTTAAGACTCCCATGAACCTCTCAAAGGGGAACATATTGTGTAGAAATACAGGACCCAAAACGTTAATCTCTTCACACAGGTGAACTAGGACGTGTGTCATGATGTTGAAGAAGGATGGTGGGAACACCAACTCGAAACTGACAAGACATTGCACCAAATCATTCTGTAACCTTGGTATGATTTCTGGATCGATTACCTTCTGAGAGATTGCATTGAGAAATGCACATAGCTTCACAATGGCTAATCGAACGTTTTCCGGTAGAAGCCCCCTCAATGCAACCGGAAGCAGTTGCGTCATAATCACGTGGCACTCATGAGACTTTAGGTTCTGGAACTTTTTCTCTACCATGTTTATTATTCCCTTCATATTCGACGAGAAGCCAGACGGTACCTTAATACTGAGCAGGCATTCAAAGAAGATTTCCTTCTCTTCTTTGGTAAGAGTGTAGCTTGCATGACCCTGATGTATGCCGTCTTCTCCGTGCATACGTTGCTGGTCCTCCCGTGCCTCAGGTGTATCTTTTGTCTTCCCATACACGCCCAAGAAGCCAAGCAGGGTCACGCAAAGATTCTTCGTCACGTGCATCACGTTGATTGCGGAGCGGACCTCTAGGTCTTTCCAATATGGCAGGTCCCAAAATATAGATTTCTTCTTCCACATGGGTGCGCGTCCATCGGCATCCTTTGGAACAGGTTGTCCGCCAGGACCCTTTCCAAATATCACCTTCAAATCCTTGACCATATCATGTACATCAGCACCAGTACGGTGGCGAGGCTTCGTCCGGTGATCCGCCTCACCTTTGAAATGCTTGCCTTTCTTTCTTATGGGATGCCTGCTCAGAATAAGTCGACGATGTCCCAGGTACACATTATTCTTACAACTATTCAAATATATATTGTCGGTATCATCCAAACAGTGCGTGCATCCGTGGTATCCCTTGTTTGTCTGTCCTGAAAGGTTACTGAGAGCAGGCCAATCATTGATGATCACGAACAGCAATGCCTTTAGTTCAAATTCTTCCTATTTGTGCTCATCCCATGCACGTACACCTATTCCATTCCACAGTTGTAAGAGTTCTTCAACTAATGGCCTTAGGTACACATCAATGTCGTTGCCGGGTTGTTTAGGGCCTTGGATGAGCACTGGCATCATAATGAACTTCCGCTTCATGCACAACCAAGGAGGAAGGTTATACAAACATAGAGTCACAGGCCAGGTGCTATGGTTGCTGCTCTGCTCCCCAAAAGGATTAATGCCATCTGCGCTTAGACCAAACCATACGCTCCTTGCGTCATCTGCAAACTCCTTCCCGTACTTTCTTTCGATTTTTCTCCACTGCGACCCGTCAGCGGGTACTCTCAACTTTCCGTCTTTCTTACGGTCTTCTCTGTGCCATCGCATCGCCTTGGCATGCTCTTTGTTTTGGAACAAACGTTTCAACCGTGGTATTATAGGAGAATACCACATCACCTTGGCAGGAATCTTCTTCCTGGGGCGCTCGCCCTCGACATCACCATGCTCATCGCGGCTGATCTTATAGCGCAATGCACCACATACCGGGCAAGCATTCAAATCCTCGTACTCACCGCGGTAGAGGATGCAATCATTAGGGCATGCATGTATCTTCTGCACCTCTAACCCTAGAGGGCAGACAGCCTCCTTTGCTTCGTACGTACTCTCGGGCAATTCGTTGTCCTTTGGAAGCATATCCTTTATCATTACCAGCAACTTTCCAAATCCCTTGTCAGATACACCATTCTCTGCCTTCCATTGTAGCAATTCCAGTGTGGTGCCCAGCTTTTTCTTGTCACCTACGCAATTCGGGTACAACAATTTTTTGTGATCCTCTAACATGCGCTGCAACTTCTTCTTCTCCAAATCACTTGCGCAGTTTCTCTTTGCATCGGGAATGGCCCGACCTAGATCATCAATGGGCTCATCTGATGCCTCTTCTTCAGCTTCTTCCCGCATTGTCGGCTCAGCTTCTTCCCGCATTACCGGCTCGGCTTCTTCCCCCATTGTTGTATCATCGTATTCAGGGAACCCATGGCCAGGATAGCTGTCGTTGTCCTCTTCTTCTTCATTGTCTTCCATCATAACCCCTCTTTCTCCGTGCTTGGTCCAAACATTATAGTGGGGCATGAAACCGGACTCAAACAGGTGGACGTGAATGGTTCTTGACGTAGAGTAATTGCGACCATTCTTACAGCCAGCACATGGACAAGGCATAAAACCATCCGCCCGCTTGTTTGCCTCAGCCGCAAGCAGAAAAGTATGCACGCCCTCAACGAACTGGGGAGAGCATTGGTCATCGTACATCCATTGCCGTTTCATCTTCATTACACAACACCGAATAGACCAAATTAATACAAGTTCATACATAAAGTTCATACAACATTTAAATGCAACAAACAAATAACTCTCTAGCTAAAGCATTTAAATGCAACAACAAATGCGATCAAGATCGCAACTAAGGTAACAATTGATCCAACAGCATAATGATACCAAGCCTCACTATCGATGGCATATTTTCTAATCTTTCTAATTTTCAAGCGCATTTTCTCCTTCTTGATCTTGTGATCATCGACGACATCGGCAACATGCAACTCCAATTCCATCTTCTCCCCCTCAATTCTTTTCAATTTTTCTTTCAAGTACTCGTTTTCTCTTTCAACTAAATTTAACCTCTCGACAATGGGGTCAGTTGGAATTTCCGGTTCACATACCTCTTAGATAAAAATATCTATGTCAACTTGATGGGCATAATTTGTCATAAACATGAAATGCAACAAATAGTTTTAAAAGAGAATATACCACATCCGAATCATAACAAGGATGAGGGCCGACGGGGACAGATATCAAAACCATGGCACTATGTATAACAAATAACGTACGGGTAAGATAATTATTATACGAGTAACTATATATCCAAATCACACAAACATCAATTTTTTATATAAAATTTCATGAACAAGAGGCTCACCACAAGGTGGTGCCGGCGACGGGACGGTGCGGGCGATCGATGGTGGTTACTACGGAGATTTAGAAGGCACTAAGTAAACCACACCTACATATGCAAACTAAGTGTTATTTTAACCTCAAATTGCATATAAATCAAATACTAGCACATATATATATTTCCTCCCAAATTACTAAACTCACAAATTAATAACTATATAAAGCATTGCAAGAGCTAATCTAGCAATGAGAGATGAAAGGACAAAGTTGCTAACCTTTGTGATCACTTGAATGGATGGGGGCCTTCAAATCTTGACAAATTTTGGGCAAAATGTGTGATGAGCTCGAGAGGAACAGGGGAAGAACAGAGAGGAGAGGGGAAAGGGGAAGAACAGAGCAAGCTCGGGTGGACGAAGGGTTTATATAGGACGACCTTTAGTACCGGTTCGTGCCAAGAACAGGTACTAAAGGTGCTGGAGGGGGCCCAGACTGACAACATCCTGCCACCACTCTCATTAGTACCGGTTCGTGGCACGAACCAGTGCTAAAGGTTAGCCACGAACCGGTACTAATGAGAGCGGCCCGGCTAGCCGTTGGAACCGGCACTAATGTATACATTTGTGCCGGCTCGAATACAAACCGGCACTAATGTGCTTCACGTTTGACCCTTCTTCTACTAGTGAATATGCAACAATATGATGCATGCATGAGACATGGAAAAATGAGTGTATTGGGCTAATGCAACTAAGACCAGATGGGTTTGAACCAGTTTGAACCAAAGATTCAAGTTTCAAACTCATAAATGGCCCTTTTAAGTGCTTTATCTTGTTCTGCACTAAACATCAGGTTAGCTTGCTTAAACATGCATGAAACCAGTACAGATGGATAGATTGGATTTTTCTGATCATTTTTCATATATAAAACTTTGCATTTGGAGTTACAGATTAATTTCTATGATTTTTTAAAGTTTGTGGTATTTACTGGAATTTCCTGTGTAATAATAATTCCAGTAAATAAATTACTGCGTCAGCATTACGTCAGGATGATGTCAGCGGTCAACGGAACAGTCTAGGTCAACCCTGACTAGTGGGTCCCGTGTGTCAGTGTAATTAGTTTAGCTAAAAATTAATTAAAACCAATCCTGATTAGTTAACAGGGCTGGGCCCCACCTGTCATTGACCCAGGGGGGTCAAACTGGGCCCACCCGTGGTCAAACGAGGGGTCAGCGGGGTCAACTCACCGGCGTTTAGCCGCCGGCGAGGCCGAACGCGGCGGCGAGAGTGGTTTTGTGCATTCCGGCGACCAAAAGAGCCGCGGAGGGCATCTACGTTTAGCTGGAGCAAGCCGCAGCTCTTGGTGGTGTTGGTTGAGCTCGGGGTGGCCGGAAACGGCGCCGGCGACGACTTTGGCGGTCGCCGGAGTTCGGGTGAGGTCGAACTCGAGGCTACGGAACACGGCGAGGCTCGTGGAGTGGTGCTACGGGTTCCTACGGGTGCGGTGAGTGCGTTGGACACGGTGGTGTGGCCGGTGGTTGGCCGGAGACACGTCGGCGACGAGCTCGGCGGTGGTGCGTGCGATGAAGCTTCGTGCGCTCTCTGTGGTGCATGAGAGCGAGAGAGGAAAGGGGGAGGAGGTAACTGGGCTCACGGAGGTCTCGAAGAAGCAGACGGCGCGGTCGGGGACGAGCTGGTGCGGCGGCGATGGCGAAGGGGATCTCCGGCGATGGCGGATCGGACAAGGTCGGTGCAGTGGCTTCGGGGCACGCGAGTGCTCGGGGCTCGGCTAGCTCGAAGGAGAGGAGGGCGGCGGAGCTCCTGTACACGACGACACGGCGCAAGAACGATGGAGAGCGCGACTACGGCGACGGTGCGGCTGCGGTGGCGTTGGCCATGGCGTGGGAGAGCGAGGGAGAGAGGCAGGTGAGCGAGTGAGGTGTCCAGGGGGTTCGGGGCACGACGTGGAGCTCATCCAGGCCAGTGGGGCGGCGAGAGGAGGAAGCAGGGCGACGGGCAGCTGCGTGGCGCGCGCTGGTGCCGCCGTCGAGCACCTGCCTGCCTGCCTGGCGAAGGCAAGCAGCTCGCTGGAGCGGCTGCTGGGCTGGGCCGGCAGGTGGGCTTGCCAGGTGGGCGCCAGGTAAGCCTCTGCTCCTCTTTGATTTTTCCTTTTCTATTTTTCTGTAAGTTTGTGGACTTTCTAAAAATACCTAGGCAACTCTAAAAATCACCAAACTGCTTATGGCCACTAACTGGAATATATCCAGCATGGAACATTTTAGTTTGGGATTATTTGAGCATTTAAAATAATTTATATAATTTAAATGCCCAAACTCAAATACTTATGATTTAATTCAAAAACCTTAGGATGACCTAGAAAATTGAGCACCACTTTTGGCAGAGGTTCTGAACCAAGACAAGAATGATGGACATTTTAGAAGGGCATTTCAGGTTCATTGAAAAATATTTTTAGTAAACCCTAGTTGGTTTCAGAGGGGGCTGGGGGTTCTGTCATCCCCATTTCAAGTTTCTGTTGAGAAAAATAGACATGATGCAACACTCTAATGCATGAACTAGCTAGGGTGTGACAACACACCCCCACTCAAAAGAATCTCGTCCCGAGATTTAGGTTCCTCCGGGAAGAAGGCGGGGTACTCAAGTCGAAGACGATCCTCCCTTTCCCAAGTTGCTTCCTTCTCGGAATGGTGCGACCATTGAACCTTGAGAAACTTGATATTATGACGTCGAGTGGTACGCTCGGCTTGATCGAGGATACGAACGGGGTACTCTCGATACGTGAGATTATCTTTAAGATCAAGCGTTTCGTGGTCCACTCCACGGATAGGATCCGAGAAGCAACG
Organism: Triticum dicoccoides; assembly: GCF_002162155.2. Lineage (NCBI taxonomy): Eukaryota > Viridiplantae > Streptophyta > Magnoliopsida > Poales > Poaceae > Triticum > Triticum dicoccoides. Next base: position 675,892,964 of record NC_041389.1, read on the forward strand.
CCTGAGTTGAGAAACGTGGAAGACATCGTGGACTCTGGAGAGATGCGGAGGTAGATCCAATTGGTAAGCAACTTCTCCTCGTTTAGCAAGAATGCGAAAGGGTCCAATGTAGCGAGGAGCTAATTTGCCTTTGATACCGAAACGATGGGTTCCCTTCAGAGGAGTAACCCGAAGGTAAGCCTTCTCGTCAACCTCAAAAGTCATAGCCTTATGTTTTCGGTCATGTTGACTCTTTTGACGAGATTGGGCTGTTTTCAACTTTTCACGAACCATGCGAACTTGCTCTTCTGCTTCCTGGATCATGTCCGGGCCAAAGAATTGTCTTTCCCCGGTTTCTGACCAGTTAAGAGGCGTTCGACACCTTCGTCCATAGAGAACTTCAAAAGGGGCTTTACCCAAGCTAGATTGATAGCTGTTGTTATAAGCAAATTCGGCAAATGGAAGGCATTTCTCCCAATCCATTCCGAATGAGATAACAGAAGCTCGGAGCATGTCTTCTAGAATCTAGTTGACACGTTCTACTTGACCACTTGATTGAGGGTGAAAAGCAGTGCTAAAGGAAAGGCGGGTTCCCATAGCATTTTGGAAACTTTCCCAAAATCGAGAGGTGAAGGGACTTCCTCGATCCGAGTTAATTTCCAGTGGAACACCATGGAAGGATACTATTCGGGAGATTTACAAGTCTGCTAGTTGACTAGCGGTTATACTCTCGCGAACAGGCAAGAAATGGGCTACTTTGGAAAGACGATCGACAACGACGAGGATAGCATTATTCCCTCTCTTGGTCTTGGGAAAACCGGTGATGAAATCCATACCAATTTTATCCCATTTCCATTCAGGAATAGCTAAAGGTTGAAGGGTGCCAGCAGGCCGTTGATGCTCTGCTTTTACACGACGACAGCCGTCACAACTAGCAACAAACTGAGCAATGTCTCTCTTCATCCTAGTCCACCAGAACCTCTGGCGTAGGTCCTGATACATCTTGGTACTACCGGGATGAATGGTGAGAGGAGATTCATGAGCCTCCTTAAGGATCAACTGTCGTAGATGCTGGTTCTTGGGAACCACTAAACGATTCTCAAAGTACACAACACCATGATCATTTGTGGAGAAACATCTAGCACCTCCGCTAGCAATGTTCTCCTTGATTCTAGATATTCCTTTATCTCGCTTTTGGGCAGCGATAATTTGATCCGTAAGAGTAAGTTTCGCCACCAAGGTGGAAAGAAATCCTTGAGGAACGATGTGAAGATTAAGCTTCCGAAATTCCTCATGGAGGAGCGGTTGACTTTGTTGTAACATCAGATTGTTACAATAGGATTTACGACTTAGTGCATCAGCCATGACATTGGCTTTTCCAGGGGTGTAAGTTATCCCTAAGTCGAAATCTGTGATCAACTCAACCCAACGTCTTTGCCTGAGATTCAAATCCGGTTGGGTGAATATGTACTTCAGACTTTGGTGATCAGTGAAGATTTCACAATGATTACCGAGGAGGTAATATCGCCAGGTTTTGAGTGCATGGACTATAGCTGCAAGCTCTAGATCATGAGTAGGATAATTCTCCTCATGTGGGTGCAATTGCCGTGAAGCATAAGCAATTACGTGACGATCTTGCATAAGAATGCAACCTAGTCCTTGTCGCGAGGCGTCGCAATAGATAACAAAGTCCTTAGAGAAATCTGGTGGTACCAGTACGAGAGCAGATGTCAGGCGTCTTTTCAGTTCCCGGAAGCTGTGCTCACATTGTGGAGTCCACTCGAACTTGTTATCTTTCTTGAGGAGTTCAGTTAGAGGTTTGGCAACCTTGGAGAAGTTCTCGACAAAGCGGCGACAATAGCTCGCTAAGCCAAGGAAACTCCGAACTTGCTTGACCGATTCAGGTGGAGTCCAGCTAAGGACGGCTTGAACTCGCTCGGGATTGACAGCAATACCCTTACCAGAAATTACATGTCCTAGATAGGTCACTTCTGGTAACCAAAATTCGCATTTAGAGAACTTGGCATAAAGGCGATGCTCTCGAAGTTTCATCAACACTAGCCTTAGATGCTCGGCATGTTCTTCTTCGTTCTTGGAGTAGATGATTATATCATCGAGGTAAACCACAACAAATTTATCCAAATACTCCATGAAGATAGAGTTCATTAAGCGAGAGAAAGTGGCTGGAGCGTTGGTTAAACCGAAGGACATGACGGTGTACTCGTATTGGCCATAACGAGTAACAAAGGCCGTTTTAGGAATGTCCCCGTTCCTGATTTTGATCTGATGGTAGCCCAACCTCAAATCCATTTTGGAGAAGATTGAGGATCCAGCGAGCTGATCATACAGGTCGTTGATCTTAGGGAGCTGATACTTGTTCTTGATCGTGACTAGGTTAACTGGTCGATAATCTACAACCATCCGATCCGTACCATCCTTCTTCTTGACGAAGAGGACGGGACAAGCCCATGGAGACGAACTAGGACGGATGAAACCCTTTTTCAAGGACTCATCGAGTTGTTTCTTAAGCTCGGCTAGTTCTAGTGGTGCCATTTTATAGGGTCTTCTAGAAATTGGGACAGTTCCTGGAATGAGATCTATTACGAACTCGACATCTCTTTCAGGTGGAACACCTGGCAATTCTTCTAGAAAGACATCTGGAAAGTCACGGACTACCGGAACGTCTTCGGGGTCTGGCAAAGGACTAGCGTTAAGAGAAAATAGCTGTCGCTTGGCTACTCGGGTCAAGACATTGACTATCTTTCCCAAAGGATGGGTGAGTTGAACAGTCCTAGAGAAGCAATCCATCTTGGCATGATGGGCTAACATCCAATCCACACCCAAGATGATATTAATATCCGAAGATTTGAGAGCTATCAAAGATGCGAGAAAAACAAGTCTGTCGACTTGAATTTCATTTTCATGGCTTACTCTAGAGGTTTGCCATCTAGAACCAGGGGTAGAAATTTCCATAGCGGACGGCATGTCACAGAATGCGGTGTTATGCAAACGAGCATAATTTTCAGATATGAAAGAATGAGATGCTCCAGTATCGAAAAGAACAGATGCTGGGTGGCAATTAACAAGGAGCGTACCGAGAACGACGTTGGGATCCTCTTGAGCTTCTTCAGCAGAGATACAGTTGACATGGCCACGTGCAGCGGTGGCCGGCTTGGCGTAGAACGCTTTCCCTGTCGGCTTGCCACGGCCAACAGCTTTTCCAGATTGGTTGGGGTTGGTCTGGGGACACTCGCGCAGGTAGTGGCCCGATTCCCCACACTTGAAGCATGTCACGGAGCTGGTGCATGGAGGAGCATTGTTGGTTGGACCACCATAGGGCTTGGCTGGTGCAAACTATTGAGCTGGACGAGGCGCCTGATAGGATGGCCTCGGTGTGAACCTGGGGGCAGGGCAGTGTTAGGCACCCACACCCGGCGCTTCTGAGGACCAGCACCGGATGAGGAACCCATGTCACGGCCATGCTTGTGTGTTGCTTCATAATCAGTCTGACCAGACTCAGCACTGATGGCTTTGTTAACAAGCTTCTGAAAAGATGTGCACTCATGCAGACGGAGATCGCGGCGAAGCTCAGGGCTAAGTCCCTTGCGGAACCTTGCTTGCTTCTTTGCATCAGTGGAAACTTCCTCAGTTGCATACCATGCTAGGTTACCGAACTCCCTGTTGTATGCATCCACAGAGAGTCGACCTTGAGTGAAACTGCAGAACTCCTCACGTTTACGGTCCATAAGACCCTCCAGAATGTGATGTTCACGGAAAGCCTCGCTGAATTCAGCCCAAGTTGTGACCTGGCCCACTGGGCGCATGGCTCCATAGTTCTCCCACCAGAGACTGGCGGGGCCTTCAAGATGATATGCAGCAAATGTGACCTTGTCAGCCTCAGCTATGAGTGCAGAGCGTAGCTTGTGAGTAATACTGCGAAGCCAGTCATCAGCGTCGAGGGGCTCGACGGAGTGGTGGAAAGTGGGTGGATGTAACTTGATGAAATCACTGAGTGACACCAAGTTATTCCTCTGATGGTGTGCCGTGTTTTGCTCGATGCGCTCCAACAAGCGGTTGGTCTCCCGCTTGTTTCTCTCGGCCTCCAGCATAACCTCGGCCAGAGAAGGAGGGTGAGGCAGGTTTGTTTCCCCAACTCTGCTGCCTTCGGCCTGCTCTGGGGGAGCAGGGTTGGTGCGGGTGTTAACCATCCTAGGAAAACAAGACAATGGTTTAGTCCAGGATGGTAGGATTCTGGCATAGAAATGTAGAATGTAATGGATAACTTGGAATGTAAGATGATCATCCGTATGACATGGTAGATACAGAAACTGCTTCTTTTATTCCATCGTCATACACACCATACAAGGTTTAGTACAAAACCAACAAAGTACTACTACGGCGAAAAGAGGATTACATCTCATCGGAGGTATTCCAAGCTCCTATACATTATTTTTCTACACCTCCGGAAGGCGGTACAAGCTAAGTCATATCCCACGAGTCACGCAGGACGGTGGACGATACAACTAGTACGATACTAGTGATACTACTACTAGCTCAGACAGCTCCGTAGTAGTCTTCATAGAAGTCACCTCCATAGCCTGGAAGCTCAACGTGATCATCCGGAAATAGTCGGTCCCGTGGAGCTTGTGGACCATAGGGGCTAGGATGAGGTCTTGGACCAACAAACGGTGGCCTACGGGGACCACGAGGTGGGGTGATGCCTCCTACATCACGCCAATCCATCATGTCTGGCAGAGCAGATCTCACAGGATAGAGATCTCGCATATCCATATATCCAGCTTGCACAGCCGATGCAAACCGAGTCAAAGTGGCCCAATGATTAGCACGGGTATTGAAAAGCTCCAGTCTCAAGGCCCGATTTTCACGGTCCTTGTCTTCAAGCAACTGTGCAGTGGTGCGGGTTAGTGAGTCCTCCTGAGTGGAGTCAGCATAGATAGCCTGGAGATACCCTTGTGCTCCCGGGAGTGAAGCTGGCATATACCGGAAGTCGGAGTCCCGAAATAGGCCAGTCCTGACTCGCATGATGGTCATCATAGAGTAGGCAGCATCCTGCACAGCCATCTCAATAGTAACCCCGAGTCCATAGGAGCAGTGGAGGGGCTCGGTAGATCCAAGATAAGATGGAAATATCCTGACAGTGCAAAAATATTGACTTTGATTAAAGTCTCGGAATTGCTCTTCGACCGTGTACTCAGGATACCAACGGTACCCTGCCTCAGTCATTACCCTGACCAACATGGCAGTATGGCCGGGTACATCTAAACATCGAGTCAAATGAACCACTTGATTCTGAGGACGGGAAGCCATCTGGAACATGATAAACACAAAACATTAAGATTCCTGGCAGAAATTGGACAGCATAACGGCTGTAAATGCTCAAAAGGATTTTGAGGCATTTTGCAAAGAATTGCATAGACACTCAACAACATCATATCAAGGTTCTGGTTCCATCTTAGCAACATAATGGGGTAGTAGAACTGAACTAGGCTTGTATCCATCAACCTATAAGGTACTACTGATTAGTAACACGTGAACCTGATAGAGAGGGGAGATCCTAATTCCTTAACCCCCGGTGGAAGAATAGACTGACTCAGATCAGAATGTCATGAGATAGAGAAGTAAAAAGAGCCTTACGTTCCATCCCACAATCAATTCCCCTACATATAACTAAAGCATTTCTAGACTCAACATTGACCAGTTTGGCTTGGAGAACCTACAGGCAGTCCGGCTCTGATGCCAATGCTGTCAAGACCCCGACTCGATGCCACATCGATCTAGCATGTAACACCTCATATCGCTTTGCGGCCTCACGCACGGTATTCCCACGGGTGTCGTCTTACCTTTGCCCGGGACCGTTTGCGCCTTTTGGCACACGTATATGATAGTGTCGCTAGCATCCATATGGTAAGGAGCCCGGGCTGACATGGCTAGTCATAAACCCAAAGTGGCACAGACTTACAGGAACAGGCATCCATGACCCAGCATCGAACGTGTCGGTCACCAGCAAGTGAATCCGGGCTGTAGCACTGGGCTAGCAGGACTCCGGTAAACCGGGCTGTAGCGGGCTAACAGGACTCCGGTATCCATCGCGTGACATTTCCCCGAAGGGACAGACACAGGAACGAAGAAGGACACATGCCGGCCAGCCTAAGTGTTCCGGAGCAGTAGCAAGCTACCAAGGCTCAGTGGAGACACTAGGAGACATTTCCCAGTAAGAGAGGCTACTAAGAATAAACAACTAGATAGTCAGACCCCACACATACCAAGCATTTCAATCATACACACAATATGCTCGATACGTGCAAATACAACAAGGCATCACAACATGACTCTACAACACAAGTACTTTATTTAAAGGCTCAGGGAGCCATACATATCATACACACAAGTACGGGTCACACGACCCAGCATTCAAGTCATACAGACATACAAGCCAACAGCGGAAGTAACTCGTCTGAGTACAGACAACTAGTAAAATAAAAGAGGCTTGGGTAAGCCTAGCTATACTACATGGTCCTTCACAAGCTCAGGATCACCACCTGGGCCTCAGTCTACTCATCGATGTCAACGTCTACGAAGAACCCATCAGAAGGGGTTGCAGCGTCTTCTGAAAAATGTAAATTAAAGCAACATGAGTACAAAGGTACTCAGCAAGACTTACATCAGATCCTACATACATGCACATTATCAAGAAGGGTTGGTGGGGTTATTGCAGCAAGCCAGCTTTGACCCTTGGCTAAGCTATCCTACGAGACACCAACTTGAAATGGTTTTGCGCACACGAGTCCACTACACACCACTTCAATACACCACCAAGGATCCACCTCCGTCATCCTACGGAAGAGCCATCCTCGGCACTCACGCTTATCTTGAGATTTTTAGTAGTATCCATTTACTTGTCTATGAACTGTATAGGCAACCAAGTAGTCCTTTACCGCGGATGCGGCTATTCGAATAGATCATGTTAACCCTGCAGGGGTGTACTTCTTCATACATGTTTCCACCACTTAGCGTCTGCACACGACATGTGCTCGGCAGACTTCAAGCGAAAGCCGACATGGGTGTAGACCACGACCTACCTAAACACCTAAGTCTCTAGTCCAAGTTTATCGCCTATTGAGGTTCCATCCGCAGGGAGTCCGGCCGGGGTTCCACATACGGCCCCGAACGATGTGTACAGGGTTCCGAGACACCTAACGGGTGCCCGGTATTCCCGGCCACGTACCTACCGCATCACAGCCCACCCTGCGGGTCAGCGCTGCCCACGGCCTCCAATAAGCTACAAACACCAGAAACTACTAGCAACTCCTGGACAGAGGACTAGGGTGAATAAGAAGTCGAGCGGGGTCATATTTCAGGGCCCAATGCATGGTAGTAGCTGAATCTTAAATCACAAATACAGATCTCGGTGCTTAAGGTCGGCTTCAATGAAACAACCCACCATGTACTCCTACATGGCCTCTCATCGATACCTTTACCAAATCGTGTTCAACACATTACTCTCATTACCGACATGATCATTTCACTCTAGCCCATCACCCAGATGAACCAGACCTGACACGACTCTAAGCATAGCAGGCATAGCAAGGTAGGAACAACACATACATATGGCTCAATCAACTCCTACACATGCTAGTGGGTTTCATCTAGTTACTGTGGCAATGACAGGTCATGCAGAGGAAATGGGTTCAACTACCGTAGCACACAGTAGTTTGAAACGCGTTGTCTTAATGCAGTAAAAGAGAGCAGAAGTGAGACCATGGGATTGTATCGATATGATCAAATGGTTGGTTGCTTGCCTGATGGGTCGATGCACTGATATTGTTCTTCGTTAGGGTAATCGTGGTACTCCTCGGAGGCAGAACCTGCCGCAAAGAGCACCGATACACAAACATCACCAAACAATATGCAACAATATGATGCATGCATGAGACATGGCAAAATGAGTGTATTGGGCTAATGCAACTAAGACCAGATGGGTTTGAACTAGTTTGAACCAAAGATTCAAGTTTCAAACTCATAAATGGCCCTTTTAAGTGCTTTATCTTGTTATGCACTAAACATCAGGTTAGCTTGCTTAAACATGCATGAAACCAGTACAGATGGATAGATTGGATTTTTTGATCATTTTTCATATATAAAACTTTGCATTTGGAGTTATAGATTAATTTCTATGATTTTTTAAAGTTTGTGGTATTTACTGGAATTTCCTGTGTAATAATAATTCCAGTAAATAAATTACTACGTCAGGATTACGTCAGGATGACGTCAGCGGTCAACGGAACAGTCCAGGTCAACCCTGACTAGTGGGTCCCGTGTCTCAGTGTAATTAGTTTAGCTAAAAATTAATTAAAACCAATCCTGATTAGTTAACAGGGCTGGGCCCCACCTGTCATTGACCCAGGGGGGTCAAACTGGGCCCATCCGTGGTCAAACGAGGGGTCAGCGGGGTCAACTCACCGGCATTTAGCCGCCGGCGAGGCCGAATGCGGCGGCGAGAGTGGTTTTGTGCATTCCGGCGACCAAAAGAGCCGCGGAGGGCATCTACGTGTAGCTGGGAGCAAGCCGCAGCTCTTGGTGGTGTTGGTTAAGCTCGGGGTGGCCGGAAACGGCGCCGGCGACGACTTTGGCGGTCGCCGGAGTTCCGGTGAGGTCGAACTCGAGGCTACGGAACACGGCGAGGCTCGTGGAGTGGTGCTATGGGTTCCTGCGGGTGCGGTGAGTGCGTTGGACATGGTGGTGTGGCCGGTGGTTGGCCGGAGACACGTCGGTGACGAGCTCGGCGGCAGTGCGTGCGATGAAGCTTCGTGCGCTCTCTGTGGTGCACGAGAGCGAGAGAGGAAAGGGGGAGGAGGTAGCTGGGCTCACGGAGGTCTCGAAGAAGCAGACGGCGCGGTCGGGGATGAGCTGGTGCGGCGGCGACGGCGAAGGGGATCTCCGGCGATGGCGGATCGGACGAGGTCGGTGCAGTGGCTTCGGGGCACGCGAGCGCTCGGGGCTCGGCTAGCTCTAAGGAGAGGAGGGCGGCGGAGCTCCTGGACACGACGGCACGGCGCAAGAACGACGGAGAGCGCGACTACGGCGACGGTGCGGCTGCGGTGGCGTCGGCCATGGCGTGGGAGAGCGAGGGAGAGAGGCAGGTGAGCGAGTGAGGTGTCTAGGGGGTTCGGGGCACGACGTGGAGCTCATCCAGGCCAGCAGGGCGGCGAGAGGAGGAAGCAGGGCGTCGAGCACCTGCCTGCATGCCTGCCTGGCGAAGGCAAGCAGCTCGCTGGAGCGGATGCTGGGCTGGGCCGGCAGGTGGGCTTGCCAGGTGGGCGCCAGGTAAGCCTCTGCTCCTCTTTGATTTTTCCTTTTCTATTTTTCTGTAAGTTTGTGGACTTTCTAAAAATACCTAGGCAACTCTAAAAATCACCAAACTGCTTATGGCCACTAACTGGAATATATCCAGCATGGAACATTTTAGTTTGGGATTATTTGAGCATTTAAAATAATTTATATAATTTAAATGCCCAAACTCAAATACTTATGATTTAATTCAAAAACCTTAGGATGACCTAGAAAATTGAGCACCACTTTTAGCAGAGGTTCTGAACCAAGACAAGAATGATGGACATTTTAGAAGGGCATTTCAGGTTCATTGAAAAATATTTTTAGTAAACCCTAGTTGGTTTCAGAGGGGGCTGGGGGTTCTGTCATCCCCATTTCAAGTTTCTGTTGAGAAAAATAGACATCATGCAACACTCTAATGCATGAACTAGCTAGGGTGTGACAGTCCTGTTCAACCACCCCTCCACGGCCACGCCTCCACCGTCTACTGTTCATCAGCCTCCACACCACGGGTTCCTGTTCATCCAGAGGCAATGCCACCGCTCACTGTTCATCCAA
>NC_041389.1:675903152-675929994 GCF_002162155.2 Triticum dicoccoides
AGAGGCAGCATCGATCGGCTTCAGTTAGCAGCAGTAGCGAAGGAATCGCTCCATCGAGTTCAGTTAACAGCCATCAATCGATCGCTCGGGTTCAGTAACGCGTAGCCTGCAGTGCAATCGCTCGGGTTCAGTTAGAGCCCAACGCCTCACTCGGCTTCAGTTAGAGCCAATGCCTCGCACACACGCGCATACGTACGAGAGAAACGCGCATCGCTCCACCCCCGACCTCCCACCGTAACGGGCAACTCCCTGAAATTTTCCTCCCCCTCGCTTCTACCATGGTTTTTTCCATCATGGACGTCCCAAAGAATGTCATGCAGCTGCGTCTCCGGCCCGCCCAAGACGAAAAGCCCATTTTCTGTCATGATTTTTTGTCATAGAAGTAGGAGCCCACCACATCTATGATGATACCGGGTTTTGTCACAATTATCGTCATGGAAGTGTCATATGTATGACAGAAGAAAATTTCGTTCGGCCCAAAATCTCACGGATGTGTCTTTTTTTGTAGTGTTTAGACCTAAATAATTGTTATTTGGTGCCAGCGTTGAGCATGAACATTATATCTGGATCTTGTTTGATGCGAGACAGTTATTCATTTAAATCAGAGAATAATGGTTGTTCTATTTATATGAGTAATATCTTTTATGGTCATGCACCCTTGAAGAGTGGTTTATTTATCTTGAATCTCGATAGTAGTGATACACATATTGATAATGTTGAAGCCAAAAGATGTAGAGTTGATAATGATAGTGCAACTTATTTATGGCACTGCCGTTTAGGTCATATTAGTGTAAAGCGCATGAAGAAACTCCATACTGATGGACTTCTGGAATCACTTGATTATGAATCATTTGGTACTTGTGAACCCTGCCTTATGGGCAAGATGACTAAAACGCCATTCTCTGGAACAATGGAGTGAGCAACAGATTTATTGGAATCATACATACTGATGTATGTGGTCCAATGAACATTGAGGCTCGCGACGGGTATCCTTATTTTCTCACCTTCACAGATGATTTGAGCAGATATGGGTATATCTACTTAATGAAACATAAGTCTGAAACATTTGAAAAGTTTAAAGAATTTCAGAGTGAAGTGGAAAATCATCGTAACAAGAAAATAAAGTTTCTACGATCTGATCGTGCAGGAGAATATTTGAGTTACGAGTTTGGTCTACATTTGAAACAATGCGGAATAGTTTCGCAACTCACGCCACCCGGAACATCACAACGTAATGGTGTGTTTGAATGTCGTAATCGTACTTTACTAGATATGGTGCGACCTATGATGTCTCTTACTGATTTACCGCTATCATTTTGTGGTTATGCTTTAGAGACGGCTGCATTCACGTTAAATAGGGCACAATCGAAATTCGTTGAGACAACGCCTTATGAACTGTGGTTTGGCAAGAAACCAAAGTTGGCGTTTCTTAAAGTTTGGGGCTGCGATGCTTATGTGAAAAAACTTCAACCTGATAAGCTCGAACCCAAATCGGAGAAATGTGTCTTCATAGGATACCCAAAGGAGTCCGTTGGGTACACCTTCTATCACAGATCCAAAGGCAAGACGTTTGTTGCTAAATTTGGATCCTTTCTAGAGAAGGAGTTTCTCTCGAAAGAAGTGAGCTGCTCCCTTATTGGAAAGTAGTTCATCACAGAAACTGGTTCCTGTGACGCCTACACCAATTAGTGAGGAAGCTAATGATATTGATCATGAAACTTCAGATCAAGTTACTACTAAACCTCGTAGGTTAACCAGAGTAAGATCCGCACCAGAGTGGTACGGTAATCCTATTCTGGAGGTCATGTTACTTGACCATGGCGAACCTACAAACTATGAGGAAGCGATGATGAGCCCAGATTCCGCAAAATGGCTTGAGGACATGAAATCTGATATCGGATCCATGTATGAGAACAAAGTATGGACTTTGGTTTACTTGCCCGATGATCAACAAGCCATCAAGAATAAATGGATCTTCAAGAAGAAGACTGATGCTGATGGTAATGTTACTGTCTACAAAGCTCGACTTGTTGCGAAAGGTTTTTAACAAGTTCAAGGGGTTGACTACGATGAGACTTTCTTACCCGTAGCGATGCTTAAGTCTGTCCGAATCATGTTAGCAATTGCCGCATTTTATGATTATGAAATTTGGCAAATGGATGTCAAAACTGCATTCCTGAATGGATTTCTGGAAGAAGAGTTGTATATGATGCAACCAGAAGGTTTTGTCGATCTGAAAGGTGTTAACAAAGTGTGCAAGCTCCAGCGATCCATTTATGGACTGGTGCAAGCCTCTCGGAGTTGGAATAAACGTTTTGATAGTGTGATCAAAGCATATGGTTTTATACAGACTTTTGGAGAAGCCTGTATTTACAAGAAAGAGAGTGGGAGCTCTGTAGCATTTCTAATATTATATGTAGACGACATATTGTTGATTGGAAATGATATATAATTTTTGGATAGCATTAAAGGATACTTGAATAAAAGTTTTTCAATGAAAGACCTCGGTGAAGCTGCTTATACATTGGGCATCAAGATCTATAGAGATAGATCAAGATGCTTAATTGGACTTTCACAAAAGCACATACCTTGATAAAGTTTTGAAGAAGTTCAAAATGGATCAAGCAAAGAAAGGGTTCTTGCCTGTGTTACAAGGTGTGAAGTTGAGTCAGACTCAATGCCCGACCACTGCAGAAGATAGAGAGAAAATGAAAGATGTTCCCTATGCTTCAGCCATAGGCTCTATCATGTATGCAATGTTGTGTACCAGACCTGATGTGTGCCTTGCTATTAGCTTAGCAGGGAGGTACCAAAGTAATCCAGGAGTGGATCACTGGACAGCAGTCAAGAACATCCTGAAATACCTAAAAAGGACTAAGGATATGTTTCTCGTTTATGAAGGTGACAAAGAGCTAGTCATAAATGGTTACGTCGATGCAAGCTTTGACATTGATCCGGACGATTCTAAATCGCAGAATGGATACGTGTTTATATTGAACGGTGGAGCTGTCAGTTGTTGCAGTTCTAAACAAAGTGTCGTGGCGGGATCTACATGTGAAGCGGAGTACATAGTTGCTTCGGAAGCAGCAAATGAAGGAGTCTGGATGAAGGAGTTCATATCCGATCTAGGTGTTATACCTAGTGCATCGGGTCCAATGAAAATCTTTTGTGACAATACTGGTTCAATTGCCTTGGCAAAGGAATCCATATTTCACAAGAGAACCAAGCACATCAAGAGACGCTTCAATTCCATCCGGGATCAAGTCCAGGTGGGAGACATAGAGATTTGCAAGATACATACGGATCTGAATGTTGCTGACCCGTTAACTAAGCCTCTTCCACGAGCAAAACATGATCAGCACCAAGACTCCATGGGTGTTAGAATCATTACTGTGTATTCTAGATTATTGACTCTAGTGCAAGTGGGAGACTGAAGGAAATATGCCCTAGAGGCAATAATAAAGTTATTATTTATTTCCTCATATCATGATAAATGTTTATTATTCATGCTAGAATTGTATTAACCGGAAACATAATACATGTGTGAATACATAGACAAACATAGTGTCACTAGTATGCCTCTACTTGACTAGCTCGTTGATCAAACATGGTTGAGTTTCCTAGCCATAGACATGAGTTGTCATTTGATTAACGGGATCACATCATTAGGAGAATGATGTGATTGACTTGACCCATTCTGTAAGCTTAGCACTTGATCGTTTAGTATGTTGCTATTGCTTTCTTCATGACTTATACATGTTCCTATGACTATGAGAATATGCAACTCCCATTTACCGAAGGAACACTTTGTGTGCTACCAAACGTCACAACGTAAGTGGGTGATTATAAAGGAGCTCTACAGGTGTCTCCGAAGGTACTTCTTGAGTTGGCGTATTTCGGGATTAGGATTTGTCACTTCGATTGTCGTAGAGGTATCTCTGGGCCCTCTCGGTATTGCACATCACTATAAGCCTTGCAAGAAATGTGACTAATGAGTTAGTTGCAGGATGATGCATTACATAACGAGTAAAGAGACTTGCCAGTAACGAGAATAAACTAGGTATTGAGATACCGACGATCGAATCTCGGGCAAGTAACATACCGATGACAAAGGGAATAACGTATGTAGTTATGCGGTTTGACCGATAAAGATCTTTGTAGAATATGTGGGAACCAATATGAGCATCTAGGTTTCGCTATTGGTTATTGACCGGAGATGTGTCTCGGTCATGTCTACATATTTCTCGAACCCGTAGGGTCCGCACGCTTAAAGTTCGGTGACGATCGGTATTATGAGTTTTTGTGTTTTGATGTACCAAAGGTAGTTCGGATTCCCGGATATGATCACGGACATGACGAGGAGTATCAAAATGGTCGAGACGTAAAGATCGATATATTGGATGACTATGTTCGGACACCCAAAGTGTTTCGGGAGGTTTCAGACATTTACCGGAGTACCGGGGGGTTACCGGAACCCCCCGGGGGGTTTATTGGGCCTCATGGGCCCTAGTGAGAAGAAGCAGGGCGGCTAGGGAAGGCCGCGCGCCTCCTCCCCCTCTAGTACAAATTGGACAAGGAGGGGGGCGGTGCCCCCCTTTCCTTCCTCTCCTCTCTCCCTTCCTTCCCTTCTCCTACTCCTACAAGGAAAGGAGGAGTCCTACTCCCGGTGGGAGTAGGACTCCCCCCTTGGCGTGCCCTCCTCCTGGCCGGCCGCCTCCCCCCTTGCTCCTTTATATACGGGGGCAGGGGGCACCTCTAGACACACAAGTTGATCTGTTGATCTCTCCCAGCCGTGTGTGGTGCCCCCCTCCACCATATTCCACCTCGGTAATATCGTAGCGGTGCTTAGGCGAAGCCCTGCGTCGGTAGCATCATCAACTCCGTCATCACGCTGTCGTGCTGACGGAACTCTCCCGCAAAGCTCTGCTGGATCGGAGTTCGTGCGACGTCATCGAGCTGAACGTGTGCTGAACTCGGAGGTGCCGTACGTTCGGTACTTGGAACGGTCGGATCGTGAAGACGTACGACTACATCAACCGTGTTGTGCTAACGCTTCTGCTTTCGGTCTACTAGGGTACGTGGAGAACACTCTCCCCTCTCGTTGCTATGCATCACCATGATCTTGCGTGCGCGTAGGAATTTTTTTGAAATTACTACGTTCCCCAACACGCTTGGGGGACAGGCGCGCCCTGGTGGGTTGTGCCCCCCTCGGGGCACCCCCAGGTACTGCTCTGGCCCATTGGTAGTCTTCGGGTCCATAAATATCCACAAAAAGTTTCACGGTGTTTGGAGAACTTTCATTTCTGCACAAAAAACAACACCACGGTAGTTCTGCTGAAAACAACGCCAGTCCGGCTTAGTTCCATGCAAATCATACCAAAACCATATAAAATTATTGTAAACATGGCATGAATACTTCATAAATTATAGATACATTGGGGACGTATCAGCCATACATGGGCCACAAGATACAATGGGCTGGAATCATATTGGATGGCCCAGATGACGCTACTGGGCCTAATTCGGATAGGCCTTAACGGGTCGTGACTTCGCGGCATGTAAATGGGCTATATACGAACAGGCCGTTAACATGCTTTCCATGGGCCGGTGTAGGATCTTGAAGTATGTCTAGAGGGGGTGATTAGACTACTTAACCAAATAAAAACTTATCCTTTTCCCAATTTTAGTCGTTGGCAGATTTTAGCTAACTTAGCACAAGTCAAGCAATCTTGATACAATTCAAGCAAGCATGTAAAGAGTATATGAGCAGCGGGAAGTAAAGCATGCAACTTGCAAGAATGTAAAGGGAAGGGTTTGGAGAATTCAAACACAATTGGAGACACGAATGTTTTTGTCGTGGTTCCGATAGGTGGTGCTATCGTACATCCACGTTGATGGAGACTTCAACCCACGAAGGGTAACGGCTGCGCGAGTCCACGGAGGGCTCCACCCACGAAGGGTCCATGAAGAAGCAACCTTGTCTATCCCACCATGGTCGTCGCCCACGAAGGACTTGCCTCACTAGCGGTAGATCTTCACGAAGTAGGCGATCTCCTTGCCCTTACAAACTCCTTGGTTCAACTCCACAATCTTGTCGGAGGCTCCCAAGTGACACCTAGCCAATCTAGGAGACACCACTCTCTAAGAAGTAACAAATGGTGTGTTGATGATGAACTCCTTGCTCTTGTGCTTCAAATGATAGTCTCCCCAACACTCAACTCTCTCTCATAGGATTTGGATTTGGTGGAAAGAAGATTTGAGTGGAAAGCAAATTGGGGAAGGCTAGAGATCAAGATTAATATGGTAGGAATGGAATATCTTGGTCTCAACACATGAGTAGGTGGTTCTCTCTCAGAAATAGTAAGTTGGAAGTGTAGGTTTGTTCTGATGGCTCTCTCTACGAATGAAGAGGAGGTGGAGGGGTATATATAGCCTCCACACAAAATCTAACCGTTACACACAATTTACCAATCTCGGTAAGACCAAATCAACAAACTCGGTCAGACCGATTTAGTAAACCTAGTGACCGTTAGGATTTTTGGTGGGACCGACATGCAACTCGGTAGGACCGATATGGTTAGGGTTAGGGCATAACGTAATCTCAGTGAGACCGATTACAAACTCGGTGAGACCGATTTTGGTAATAAGCTAACTAGAGAGTTGGTCAGGTAAACTCGGTGGGACCAGTTCGCTCATTTCGGTGAGACCGAAATGTTACGAAAAGGAAACAGAGAGTTTACATTGCAATCTCGGTGGGACCGATCGCTCATCTCGGTGAGACCGAAACGTTACGAAGGGAAACAGAGAGATTACAATCCCATCTCGGTGAGACCGAGATCCCTATCGGTGAGAACGATTTGCCTAGGGTTCGTGGCAGTGGCTATGACATCTGAACTCGGTGGCGCCGGATAGAAAGAATCGGTGGGGCCGAGTTGGACTTTAGGTTTAGGTCATATGGGGATGTGGGAAAGTAGTTGAGGGTTTTGGAGCATATCACTAAGCACCATGAAGCAAGAAACTCATTAAGCAACACCTCATCCCTCCTTGATAGTATTGGCTTTTCCTATAGACTCAATGTGATCTTGGATCACTAAAATATAAAATGTAGAGTCTTGAGCTTGAAGCTTGAGCCAATCCTTTTATCCTTAGCATTTTGAGGGATCCACTTTTCTCATCCATGCCATGCCATTCATTGAGCTTTCCTGAAATATTTGTCTTGGAATAGTATTAGCTCAATGAGCTATATGTTGTTAGGAATTACCAAAACCACCTAGGGATAGTTGCACTATCAATCTCCCCCTTTTTGGTAATTGATGACAACATATAGATCAAAGCTTCGACAAAAGATAATAAGATTGAAAAACCTCGTCGCTTTGAGAAGTATGTGAAATGTGAGAGCTCCCCCTAAATTTGTGCATAGTTTAAGATTAGCATTGGACTGCAAATGCACATAGAGTTAGGTTCATGAGTTACTCTCCCATGTCACATACATCTTGGTGGAGCGCTCAAAAATGATAATATTCAAAATACATGAACTCATCACCAAGCAAAGTGAGTGATCATATAGAGATAAAATGATAATGTCATTCAACAAGCATTAATGTAGCATATGATCAAACACATGATCATCATTGTATCACACAGGCAATAAGGTATCTCAAGCAAGCGAAAGCAAATAAAGTTCAACCATAAAGACAAGAGAGAACAAAAGCAAACTCTCTCTCTCTCGAAGCCTATGATCTATACATTTTTCTCCCCCTTTGGCAACAAGTTACCAAAAAGTTCCTAGAAAATGCATAGTACTATGTCGCCTCTCAGGCTTGGTCTTGATGTGGTGGTGTAGATAGGACTCCAAGGACGAAGGCATCAGTTGAAGAAGTTGGAGCTAGTGGAGTAGATGCTTGAGCTGGTGGCACTGAAGCTGTAGCAGGTGCAGATGATGTTGCTCTTGTGTCTGTCACAAGCACAACAGCTGATCTCTGAGCTCTAGGCACTCTAGCAAATGCATCAGTGGTTGTCTTGCCCTTCCTCTCCTGCATGTCATCTTGAAGTTGCTCAACAACAGACTGGATCTCAGTTACTTTCACATCTAAGTCATAGAACTTTTGCTCCATGATCCTTTCTAGGCTCTCCTGGTTTTGAGTCAGGGTGGCCAACCCTTTCTCAATCCTTAGAGTGGATGTTATCAAGTAACCTAGCTGGTATTGCTTGCTCTTCAGAAAGTACTCAGATGCCTCATCAATTGTTGGCATCTTGGCAGCCTTCTCAGTCCTTGCCTTCTCCTTCTTTGCTTGTGCTTGCACTGAAGATGGTTCATTTTCATCCATAACCACTTGGTTGTCCTCAAAGCCTGGAAAGATAGGCATGTGTTCCTTGTCCAACAAGTAAGTGCCAGTGCCCATCTTGGAGTTAATCAGCTCCTGGATCTGTGGGGCATACCCACAACTTCTCTTCTGGTCTGTAGATGTCCTCTTAATCGTTTCAACAATGAGGCTCATGACCTTGAACTTTTGAGGAAGATCAAATATGTGTAGCAAATTGATAGCATGGCCTCTGAACTCCTGACTTGGGCAAGAGTGTGTGCCTGAGGATCCAGTTGATGGTTGGCAGTCATGATAGAAGGAAATGTACAGATCCAAACTTGTGAGTTTCAAGGGCTTTATCTGGGATCTCCTTGTACATGTGTGCCATAGAGTTGTGATCCTTCTTCTTCTTGGCATAGACATCCAAGTCATCCTCTTTCTCCTTTGGTGCATTGATCAGATTTGCCCATTCTTCAATAGTAGACTGGTACCTTGTACCTTCAGACATCCAAACTATTCTGCCATCTGGATAGAAGTGTGTTATGGAGTAGAACTGCATTATGAGCTCATCATTCCACTTTGTGAACTTCTGTCCAACAAAGTCTGCCACTCCACAAGCATTGAAACTGTCAAACACTCCTGGGTAGTGTTCCTCATTCTCCTTGATGTATTTCCAATCTACCCATCTCATATCATAGACTATTGGTTTCTTGTCCAGTAGCATAGTCTCATAGAAGTCTTGTTGTTCCTTTGTATGGAACCTATAGTCCACAGCAGTTCTCCTCCCGACTGCATAGGGATCAGTCAACCTCCACTGTCTGAGTCATGCATCCTTTCTCAGCTTCATGTTCTCAGCAACAGGATGAGCATCGTTATGATCTGGAATTTTAGGCTTCAACTTTTTCAGAACATGCTCTTCATCTTCTTCTTCTTCTGCAACAACTTCAGGCACTGGGGCCTTGTTCTTTTCAGCAGCTAGGATGTTCCTGGTATTCCTCTTTGGTGCAGTCTTGGGCTTGGAAGCAGCCTTAGGTGCTTCTTTGGGCTTTGATGAAGTAGCCCCTGACCTGATGGCATCACCCATGAGCTTCTGAGCTTTGGGAGCTGGAGCAGTAGCCTCTTCTTCTTCCTCTTCAATCATGGAAGGCTTCCCAACAACCCTGGCCATGGTCTTCTTGACCCTTTCATTCCTCTTCTTTTCAACCACTTCTGGCTCCTTGGGTTCTGATCTCTCAGTTTTCTGAGTTGATGCTATGACTTTCAGCATAGGAGTCCTCTTGGCAGGGACTTTCCTGTTCAGACCTGGCTTGGTGGCTGCAGCTGTGCCATATTCCTTCTTGACCACCTTTTTGGAAGTGGCTTCATCCTCTTCTGCCACATAGTCTTCATCCTTAGAGTCTGAGGTTTTCTTATTTCTGTTCCTGGTGGCAGCTTTGGGTAAGTTGCTTGGGGTGCTCCTGCTGCCCTCATCTGAGGTGCTAGAGGGACTAGTGCCCTCACTCATGTGAATCTGCTCCTCTGACCTGTTCTGGCTGTCACTTTGATCAGACATGTTGCAAACACTGACTGCTGACCCTATGAATAGATGTAGATGAGATAGAGGGGATGAGCATCACAAAATACAGAGGTTTTTTTTGCAAAAGATTGAGTTAAAAACTTAGTTTTAGTTTTCCACAGAAAGCATTTCGGATCGACCGATTTGTGAACTGGGTGATACCAAAGTAGCTTTAGGAACCTAAACTAGTGAACTCGGTCAGACCGAGTCACAGTTCAGTGGCACCTAGACTGCTAGGGTTTCACAAAGTTCTGAACTCGGTCACACCGATTTGCAATTCTCGGTTAGACCGAGAATCACAAGTGCAATGGCCTTAGCCGAATCGGTGGTACCGAGTTCTACAACTCGGTGGGTCCGAGATGGTTTCGGCAGAAACCTAACCCTAAATTTTCAACCCAAACCTAATCTACGGATAGTTTTGACTAGATGAGATAGTTTCAATCGTGGCAAGATTCATGACGAACACAATGTGCTAGGAATCAGATAGGGATAGCACAATGATCAAGTCCATACCCTAGCTCGGCGATGGACTCGCTACAGCAGCAACGGCGGTGGAGATTCCCGTTGACGGCGGCGGAGACCAGCGGCAGGAGGCGGCTGGCGATGAGGAGAACGATCCAGAGACCCTGGAGGCAGAGCGGGCTGAGCGCGGGCGAAACTGTTTGGAGGAATTTCCAAAAAAATACCCTTGGGTATATATAGCCCGACCCTGTCGGTGTGACCGAGTGGAACAACTCGGTGGCATCGAGATGCATTACTGCAAGCAGTTACTGCAACTCGGTGAGACCAAAATATTCAAATCGGTTGCACCGAGATTGAAAACCTAGATCGACTTAGTGATCTCGGTATGACCGAAATGGAAGAATCGGTCAGACCGAAACGCACAAAGAAGTTTTGGAAGTTTAAGTCTATGACGATTCGGGGACTCCGAGTGCTCCTCACACAGAGTGGTTCGAATCTGACTTGATCAAATTTTGTGATGTAGCATGAATAGAGTTTGAGACAAGAAAAGCAAAGATAGCTAGAGAAGGTTCTTAGGCATTCTTGTCCATCCACATGGCCAAAAGAAAAAGAAGCCAAACAAGCAAAACTACAAGTGGATGTCCTCGAATGAGAAAAATATGCAACCAACATGCTCACACAATAAAATGACAAGTGAAATATGTGGCAAAGCATGCACAACCAATTCTAGCATCTATCAAGCAATTGGCGATGACTAGGTCATCTACATATGAGTATATTGACTTAGAAGTCAAATGAGAACATTTGATCATAGGTCATACTCATCGTTTAAGCTCAATTGGGGTTACCACATTTACATAATGCATTGATGTGTTCACACCATTAGAGTTGCTTTAACTCAATTCTTAGAGTAAAGCTCCCCCTAGATGTGAGATCCCCCCCTAAGAGGGATGAACTAACCTTGGGTTTTGTCGATGATGACTTCATGTAGGTGTTGAATATGTGGATGCTCAATGTTGATGTAGATCATTTGGAGCAATCCTTTTGGAGTGAGTTGCACTTTCAATACCTACACGGGTTAGTTCCACAAGGAACAAACAAGGATATCCATTGACATAGAGTGATGCACACACAATATGATGTCTATGAAAGCATTAGGTTACCTTGTCCCTTCTCTTACCAACAAGAGGGTTTGTGACTCCTTGAACTAGTGCAAGATGTGGAAGTTGATTGCACTTGTCCTTGCCAAAATGATATGAGTGAAATTTGTTGGCGGAGTCACCCTCAAGAACTCTCTAGTTCTTCTTCTTCGGGATCCACATCATATTGATGGGAATCCTTGGAGTTGTAGTCATACTTGATGAAGTAGAACTTGATGTAGTCTTGGGAACCCACTTGACCAAGGCCTTGGGAGCTTCTTCAAATGCATCAATCTCCTCTTGAAGCTTATCCTTGCCTTTTTGCTTGTGGTCTTGTGGTGGAAGATCATCTTGAGCTTGTGTCCCTTTGAAGGAAGTAGGATCATACTTCTCTTGTTGAGGAACAAACTTCGTCTTGGGGTATTGATCTTCTTCCCACTCAACTCCATTGGCATTGAACTTTTGTTCAAAACCAACACCTTGGTTCTTCCGGTGCCTTCCTTGCTTGCGTACAATTTCCTCAAATTGCTTACTCCCGGCAAGGCTCTTGTAAACACCTTTCTCTATAATTCCCTTCAATAAGCTATTTTCTTGCTCAAGTGTAACTTGGCTAAGAGAATCATTAGTGGAATCAAGAGAACTACTAGGAGCAAAAATATTGGATTTAGCATGATCATTGTTACTACTAGAGGAAGAAACCTTCTTGTTCTTGTTACTACTCTTGACTTGAGGCATGTAAGTAGATAAGAGTAAACTCTTGGCAATGTAAGAAGAACTTTTCTTACGAAGATCATCATTGATTGCCTTTAAGAACTCATGCTCTTGCTCAAGGTTGAGATTTTCAAAGCGTAACTTCTCATGAGTCCTTAAAAGTTCTCGATGATCTCCTAAGATAGTTTCATGAGCTAACTTAAGAGTGTTTAGTTCTTTAGTTAGGAGCTCAATCTTCTCCCTATCATTGTCATTCGTTTTATCTTGATTAGCATGATTAATTGACGTTTCATCATAGTATTCATCACTAGAGTTGTCAACAAGTAAATCATCATCACCTAACAAGTCATCTTCATCACTATTGAAATCAACATACTCGGGGTGCGTTACCTTTGGGCCTTTAGCCATGAAACCTCTTCCAAGTCCTTCATTTGGTGACTCAAATATGTCGTAGGAGTTGGTTGACACAAGTGCTAGACCGACAACACCTTCATCTTGAGTATATTTGGAGTCGGAGTGATAGCTTCTCTCGGAGTGATTGTCGGAGTTGGAGCCGGATACCCATTCACCAACATGAGCGTGATGTCTTCGTTTTGTGTAGCTCCTTGATGACTTGTCCTTCCTTTCCGAATCCTTGCTTCTCCGGGATGTTCTTCGTTCATAACGATCATCTCTACTCCTCCTCTCTCTTGGTGGTGATTCTTCTCTTCTGCTTCTCCTTTTAGGTGAATCTTCTCTTCTTTTGTAGGGAGCTGTACACTCATTGGAATAGTGTCCGGGTCTTCCACAGTTGTAGCAATTACGCTCTCGACTAGAAGATCTTTTGTCATTGTAGGACCTTGACTTGGAGCTTTTCTCTTTGCTTCTACTCTTGTAGAACTTGTTGAAGTTCTTCATCATTAAGCTCAATTCTTCATTGAAGGTTTGTTTCTCACTTGATGATGTGGGGGCTTCACATGAGGCTTTGTAAGCACCACTTGACTTGTTGTGAAGTTCCTCCTTATCCTTGAGTGACATCTCATGAGCAACAATTCTTCCAATGACTTCTGTTGGCTTGAGATCTTTGTAATTGGGCATCATTTGGATCAATGTGCACACGGTATCATATTTTCCATCCAAGGCTCTTAGGATCTTCTTTGATGAATTTGTCGATCATCTCTTCACTTCCCAAGCCGGCAATCTCATTTGTGATAAGAGCAAGCCTAGAGTACATTTCAGCGACACCTTCACCATCCTTCATTTTGAACTTGTCAAGTTGACTTTGAAGCACATCCAATTTGGATTCCTTAACGGAGTCGGTACCTTCGTGCATATCAATCAAACTATCCCAAATTTCCTTTGCATTCTTAAGACGGCTGTTTTTGTTGAATTCTTCGGGGCACAATCCGTTGAAGAGGATATCACAAGCTTGAGTGTTGTATTGCAGCATCTTCAACTCATCCGCGCTAGCTTCATAGTTCGGTTCTCTCCCATCAAAGAATTCACCTTGCAAGCCAATACACATAATAGCCCAAACGGCGGGGTTATGTCCGAGAATATGCATTTTCATCTTGTGCTTCCAACTAGCAAAATTCGTACCATCAAAGTAAGGACCTCTACGGTGATAATTTCCCTCGCTAGACGTCATACTCTCCTAGGTTGTGAAACCAAGGCTATGACCACCAAAAGCTATGGAAATCAAAGCAAATGGAGACCAAAGCTCTGATACCACTTGTAGGATCTTGAAGTATGTCTAGAGGGAGGGTGATTAGACTACTTTACCAAATAAAAACTTATCCTTTTCCCAATTTTTGTCGTTGGCAGATTTTAGCTAACTTAGCACAAGTCAAGCAATCTTGATACAATTCAAGCAAGCATGCAGAGAGTATATGAGCAGCGGAAAGTAAAGCATGCAACTTGCAAGAATGTAAAAGGAAGGGTTTGGAGAATTCAAACGCAATTGGAGACACGGATGTTTTTGTCATGGTTCCGATAGGTGGTGCTATCGTACATCCACGTTGATGGAGACTTAAACCCATGAAGGGTAATGGCTGCGCGAGTCCACGGAGGGCTCCACCCACGAAGGGTCCATGAAGAAGCAACCTTGTCTATCCCACCATGGTCGTCGCCCATGAAGGACTTGCCTCACTAGCGGTAGATCTTCACGAAGTAGGCGATCTCCTTGCCCTTACAAACTCCTTGGTTCAACTCCACAATCTTGTCGGAGGCTCCCAAGTGACACCTAGCCAATCTAGGAGACACCACTCTCCAAGAAGTAACAAATGGTGCGTTGATGATGAACTCCTTGCTCTTGTGCTTCAAATGATAGTCTCCCCAACACTTAACTCTCTCTCACAGGATTTGGATTTGGTGGAAAGAAGATTTGAGTGGAAAGCAACTTGGGGAAGGCTAGAGATCAAGATTCATATGGTAGGAATGGAATATCTTGGTCTCAACACATGAGTAGGTGGTTCTCTCTCAGAAATGGTAAGTTGGAAGTGTAGGTTTGTTCTGATGGCTCTCTCTATGAATGAAGAGGAGGTGGAGGGGTATATATAGCCTCCACACAAAATCTAACCATTACACACAATTTACCAATCTTGGTGAGACTGAATCAACAAACTCGGTCAGACCGATTTAGTAAACCTAGTGACCGTTAGGATTTTCGGTGGGACCGACATGCAACTCGGTAGGACCGATATGGTTAGGGTTAGGGCATAACGTAATCTCGGTGAGAATGATTACACAAACTCGGTGAGACCGATTTTGGTAATAAGCTAACCAGAGAGTTGGTCAGGTAAACTCGGTGGGACCGGTTCACTCATTTCGGTGAGACTGAAATGTTACAAATAGGAAACAGAGAGTTTACATTGCAATCTCGGTGGGACCGATCGCTCATCTCGGTGAGACCGAAACGTTACGAAGGGAAACAGAGAGATTACAATCCCATCTCGGTGAGACCGGGAACCGTATCGGTGAGATCGATTTGCCTAGGGTTTATGGCAATGGCTATGACATCTGAACTTGGTGGCGCCGGATAGAAAGAATCGGTGGGGCCGAGTTGGACTTTAGGTTTAGGTCATATGTGGATGTGGGAAAGTAGTTGAGGGTTTGGAGCATATCACTAAGCACCATGAAGCAAGAAACTCATTAAGCAACACCTCATCCCTCCTTGATAGTATTGGCTTTTCCTATAGACTCAATGTGATCTTGGATCACTAAAATATAAAATTTAGAGTCTTGAGCTTGAAGCTCGAGCCAATCCTTTTATCCTTAGCATTTTGAGGGATCCACTTTTCTCATCCATGCCATGCCATTCATTGAGCTTTCCTGAAATATTTGTCTTGGAATAGTATTAGCTCAATGAGCTATATGTTGTTAGGAATTACCAAAACCACCTAGGGATAGTTGCACTTTCAGCCGACCCGCTACCTTTTGCCCAAGTCAAACGGGCCGACCTTTTCATCGGAATGTGCCTCTGTTGGGCCGTGCCACGTGTCGACGTATCATAGGCACCTTCGATCCAATGTGTGGATGCCATCTGTCCCAACGGTGAGCCGACACGTGGTTCCTCTGGCCAATGAGAAATTTACACGTGGAAAATCCCCATTGGTCCAGGCTGTTAGCGGGTTATCAGATCCAAAAACGGACCCGATAGCTTAACGGCGACCCGTTACGGTGGATGCCACGTGTCGGTCACCATTGATGAAAGCACTTCCATGACGTGCGATTCATCATCATGGAAGTGGACACTTCCGTGATGATAATTTTGGTAATGGCTTGGAACACTTCTACGACAACACATGTATGACTATCTTAATTCTGTCATAAAATCATCATGGATGTCAATGCATGACAGAAAACGCGACCTACTGTGACAAACACGTAT
This sequence comes from Triticum dicoccoides, assembly GCF_002162155.2. Classification (NCBI taxonomy): domain Eukaryota; kingdom Viridiplantae; phylum Streptophyta; class Magnoliopsida; order Poales; family Poaceae; genus Triticum; species Triticum dicoccoides. Next base: position 675,919,191 of record NC_041389.1, read on the forward strand.
CATCACGAAAGTGTATTTCTTTTGTAGTGTAGTATGCTCCCAGTAGTGCAACTTGTACTCTTCATGTAGTGGAACTTGTACTCCTCGGCACAACCTATCCCCCCACCCCCATGTGTGCGCAACGTGTACTTCATGTACAATACAAGTTGTACTCCCAACTCCCAAGTGCAACATGTACACCTTGTGCGACACAACTTGTACTTGCCACGTAGTGCAACATGTTCACCTTGTACTCCCAACAAAAAGTAACACAAGGGGAAACGAGAAAACAAACCAACAACCTCAAACCTGGGAAAAACTAACCTTCCAAAAAAGGGAATCCTAGAAAGGACCAATCTCTCGCTTGCTTGTTGGTGGCTTCCCTTGGTGTCATGCGTTAGCCTGGAGTGCACACATGTGTGCCCCTTGCGAGGGTACCTGCCAACCAGTTGTTTACCTCAATTTTAAGCCGTGGATGCCCCTTGAATTAATGGTTGGCTATACCCTCGTCAAGATGCGAGGGGACTCTTAAAAAATCTCCAACTCGGGATATCTCCTCTAGGTCATAGTTTCGACTCAAGTAAGTTTGTAAGCGACTCACCTCCCCTGAGTGAAACTATGGCCACATTTTAGCGTGGGGCTTGTCAGTGAGTACATGTACACAATTTGAAGGATATACCTACGGGCATGCACATACCAAATCAGCCAGTGAGTTTCTACGCCCTCTCTAGTCTCGCGCCCAGTCATGCCCCGAGTAGGACACTCGGGAAGGATAAGCACATGAGTGATAAGTCATGGATTTGTCGTTACATGAAACATGTTGCATGTAATCGTGGGATCACTAGATTGTATTAGATCTGCCGGAAGATAACTATGTGAATTGTGGCGGCAACCGATTTATATAAGGGGGAGGCGACCATCTGTCAAGCATCATTTGATTTACGAGGGTAGAAGGCCGTAACCTATATCTATTTAGATCGGATCTACCACATTATAATTTTGTAACTGATCAATAAAACTCTGCATGAAGTAGGGCTTTTACCCATACAGGGCGCATGAATCTGAGTAAAATCATTGTGTCACCACTATTGTCATTGAGATCCTTTCAGATGCCACCCTTCACGCTAATGTTTTCCATGACCTCATTGTGTCACCACTATTGTCATTGAGATCCTTTCAGATGCCACCCTTCACGCTAATGTTTTCCATGACCTCCAGTAGATGATATAATCGAAGGTGTATTAGTCGTCAACAAACTTGTTCACACCAGTACAAATTGGGCAACCACACACGGTCAAAAAAGTGGATCACACATGGTTTTCATACCAACCATGTGTGATGTAGCCATCATGACACATGGTTATGTAATCCCAATTGCGTGTGATGCCACATACATTGCACACGGCTAACCAACCAAAAACAATGTGCAATGAGCCAATGATACACATATTGCACACGGGCGGAGATTGTAAACGGTGCGCGATCCAATTTTAAGCATAGTAGGCTTCCCGTAAAAAAATGAAGCCCCGCAATAAAAAAAGCATCCAAACCTGAGCATTCAAAGCACAATGCCAATGCATTGCACATTTAAAAATAAATCTACACTCAAAGCATCATCACCATAGTCTTCAACCATATGACAATCTAAGCATCAAGTCTCACATCGCATACAAGCATGACAGAGCCAGGAATTCAAGGGGACTACGAAAGAGAGAAAATATTGAGGGAGGTAAACGTATAAATTAGATTATTTCGAGTTAACAATTTAGAGGTGCTTTTAAAAGAAACAACATGAGGAGAGCCATGACCCTAGATGGCGCACCATGGCTCCGCCCTGCATACGAGTCAAGTGCAAAGTAGCATTTGTCTTCATGCTTGATTATGCTTCAATCCTTGTCCTTATCCACGTTAGGTCCTTTACTTCTAAGCAATGCAAACAAACTAATTTCTTAAAACTTAAATCTCTATTTCTAAAGGGGAGTTGGTAGTTTCCCCTTACTCCCATCAACCCCTTAGCAAACCCGATATTACGCCCACGAGCATCATATAGACGAACTTTCATTGAAGCGCAGGCAAGTTGGGCTGGTCCATTTGACGCGTGCATTAACTCAAGCAAATTGTAGCTTTTTCAAAACTATGTCATGCGTTTAAATCATTCAAATCAAATCTTAACAAAATCTCAACTAAATCCAAACTTTTTTACTACTCAAATCAAATCAAATCTTACCAAAACATTAACTATAATCAAAGTTGGCAGGGCAGACGCATGCAAGCATTTTTATTTTTTGTTATTTGTATGTTTCAGTATTTTGGCTTCTTTTTTCTATTTAACTTTTCTATGAGCAACCTATTATTTTGTGCTCGCCATACTATTAGAATTGACACTTCCCCAAAACAAAATCCAATTAAATTTGCACTTTCCCAAAACAAGGTCATGCATTTACTCCATCAAATATAAACAATATCTGAACAAAACAAAACTTTCCTTGCCTTCCACTACTCATACCTAAAAGGCCAAAACAAATCAAATCTTACCAAAACATTAACTATAATCAAAGTTCGCCGGCCCATTTGACGCATGTGCGTGTTTTTTCTTCTAAGTTTCATTTTTGGCTTCCTTTTTCTGATTCATTTTCCGTGACCAACCTATTATTTTGTGCTCCACATACTATCAGAATTGACACAGACCTATACACTATGGTGAGGTGCTAGCATCGACTCCATTCCGGTTAAACCTCCCCATCGATTTTTTTTCTATCCCACCAATTTATTTAAATAATTTTTAGCCCATTGATCTACTTACTTAATTTGGTTTTTATTTGCCAAATCTACACAAATCATGTAGAACGATCTTCAATATATTTAGTAATATCGTCATGTAAAGGAATCAATCACGGTGATCTCTAATCAATCTTTACAAACCAAATCTATGGAGAAAAAAATCAATGCTTGATAACACAAGGCAACATTTATTGAAAGGAATCAATTACATGTCTATAATCTCTCTCTATGTTACTAAAGGGCAATCTATTATTAAATGATAATCCGTAGTAATCCTCGTTTGTACCCACGACTCCCACCGATGGAAGGGATACCGCACCAATTTTTTTATCATTTCCCTACCATTAGGTTTACTTTTTTTTTTCTGATTCGGCTCACACCGCACGAGCCTCTCTCTCTCTCTTCAGCGGTCCGTGTAGGGATCCTCCTACAGAATGAGGTTGCGGCTCCGCCGCTCAACTCCTCCTCGCTCCTTGATTAGGGTTTATATATCAAGTTGCCTCCACCATGAAGGGAAGGTGCATCGTGGTTTTTTTTTTGTGTAGGGCCAGCGTGTTGGAGATAAACATGCAAATAGTCCGGACAACCATATTTCTCCGCCGCATATGGTCTGGATTTGGGGATCCCGACCTGTCCGAATGATTGAATTTTGAAAGCCTGTTGGACACTCGTACACGCTGGGACATATGTGGGAGAAATGAGCTTCAACCCTAAAGATGACCTTAATCATTTATTTGATTCATTTATATGTATTATAACGCGTACAAACTGAAATATGCTCTACTACTGGATAAATGCAGCAGAGCATATCCTGCATCCAGCCGAAGCCGACGTGGCACAGTGAGGGCGCAACCACCTGCACGCCCACTCCGCGAGCCCTCCCACCGCCAGGTGGGCCCGCTCCCCGCTGCTCTTAGCTAGTCCACTTCGCCCGCCGGCCGGCGCACTCATCAGTTACTCTCGCAACCCGACGACCGCCACCGCCCCCTCCCCCTCCCCGTCGCGCTCTCTCCCCGGGTGGGAGGCTTCCCGACCGGCGGCGACCGCCCATGGGCCCCGTCCGGCTCGCCCTCCTCCTCCTCGCCGCCGCCGCCGCCGTCCTGCTCGGCGGCGGCGAGGCGGTGTACATCCCCTACAACACGTCGGCGGGGGTGGTCAACGGGAAGCTGAACGTGCACGTGGTCCCCCACACCCACGACGACGTCGGCTGGCTCAAGACCGTCGACCAGTACTACGTCGGATCCAACAACTCCATCCAGGTTCGAATTCCGCCGCTCGATTGTCGCCGGACTTGTGCGAGATTTTTCTTCTCCCCCGACCCTTTCCTCCAGATTTGTTACCCTTGTTTTGGTGTAGATTTATTTACGTTTCCGGTTGCCGTCAGACTCTGTGTGCATAGCGTTGAGGCTCAAGTTGGGTCTTTTTTGGTCGCAGAATGCCTGCGTCCAGAACGTGCTGGATTCGCTCGTGCCGGCGCTGCTCAAGGACGAGAACCGCAAGTTCATCTACGTCGAGCAGGTAAGGAGACCGTCAATGTCCGTCAGCAATCTGAAAAGCTCGGAGTTCTGGAATTGGGAGGTTGCAGAGCAATGTAGTACAACAGTTACCTGTAACAGCTCTGTTGCTGTACAACAGTTTCGTTTTTGTCAGTTGTCAGTATTACAGGAAACTCTGCCCCTGCTGTCTGTTTCCAGAATTGGAGCTGGACCAGCAGTTCTGCATCCAAATAGAACGGATGGTGTTACAATGTGGGTTCTGTTTTGGTTCGATGCTGTGATTTATCTTCAGTGACCGTCTATGAATGGTTTGGTTGCAGGCGTTTTTCCAGAGATGGTGGAGGCAGCAGAGCGACATGATCAAGGATACGGTGAAGGGGCTCGTCAGCTCCGGACGGTTGGAGTTCATGTATGCTGGCTCTTTGAACAACTTTCCTTTTTAGGCTGCGCTAGCAATCGTGTCTATGTTCTATAACTGATTGATGGCATATTACTCCTTGTGATGTTGCAGAAATGGGGGTATGTGCATGCACGACGAGGCGACTGTGCACTACATTGACATGATCGATCAGACTACGCTGGGGCACAGGTTCATCAAGGAGGAGTTTGGTCAGATTCCGAGGATTGGTTGGCAGATCGATCCGTTTGGGCACTCTGCGGTTCAGGCTTACCTGCTCGGTGCAGAGGTAATTCACTGTATCCATTTTATAATGTCATGCTTTCAGATTTTGTGTGACTTTTTTTTTCTTATGGTCCACTGTTACTTCCGTGTACATCTCATTTGCATGATAAGATGAGTTTCACACTCAGGATGCTGACTTCTGTACCATTATGATAGGCTACCTGTCATCACTGGTTACAGTAATACCTGAACGTAGAGATGTGGCACTGTTGATTCATAGAGCATGCATAATAGGAATTCCAAGGGCTATGCTCTCAAGAGTGAAGTGATTGACTGCACTTCTTGACCACCTAACATATAACTAAATAATTTACACAACTCGGTCACTTCATTGAATTTTCAGCTACGCCTACAGTGTTTTGACAAACATGTCAGACTTGTCAGCGTAGAGATGGCTGCATAAACATTTAGTTGAGATGTATGACTAGGGATTTCTATACTAATTTAATCTCTTAGAGACTTCTAGTTTCGTCGGAGGAGAAGTTGGAGAACATGTGTGGGACAATATATAACCATTAGGTATCACCATAGCTAGCAATCTGAGGGGCCAAGATCTCATCCAAAGTAAGGTTAAGAGTGCAAGAATGGATTAAAGACTAGGTTATTTGTTAGCACTAGATTCTTGTATAGGGCATGGACCCAAGGCAAATTATTTGAAAGGTTGTGACTTGTGAGGGAGTGATAATCCCCTGTACTTGTTCAAGGTTATACTTAAATAACGTGCTGTCATTTCCCCAAATCTTTTCTCTCTTGTCGTGATTGTTTTGTCTCTGCTATTCTTATTCTCTCTACAAGATCCATCTTTTGCTCTTGATACAATACAACCTTGTCCCAACCTCACAGCCTTAGATTGGATATATGGCTACTGTGGATAAGAAGTATACCAGTGTAACACATTTTACCGTCTTTCAGGTAGGATTTGATGCCTTATATTTTTTCCGGATTGATTACCAAGATCGTGACACGAGGAATGTGACAAAAGAACTCGAGGTTGTATGGAGGGGCTCCAAGACCTTCGGCTCATCAGCTGATGTAAGTAGCATTTTCCTTTTCCGTAATGTAACTATACAGTGAATCATTCTGATGATCTAGCGTAGACCTGCACTGCAACGCACCCATGGGGTCTTAGCAGTATTTCTCGTTGCGAGTGATCTGCACCTTACTGAGGTGGCATGCTCCTAATAAAAACCATGACCATATATATTTTGTAACAGTTTCTTTATTGTCAATGAGTATGCAGCACTCCTGCCAGTTTTCTTGCTGAACAATCACTTTCAAGTTCGTAAAGTTTGGTAAACACGTTTCATGTGTAATGGTGGGAAATCTGCTCATTTTCTTTTCAGATTTTTGCTGGCATCTTCCCAAAAAATTATGAACCACCACCTGGTGAGTTTTATTTTGAAGTCGATGATACTTCCCCTGTTGTCCAGGTAAATTGATGAGAACTTCAGGTATGTTAATTTAATCAACACCAGGAATAAACCTATTGTTTACTACTTTTGTCTATGTAGGATGATCCCCTTCTTTTTGATTACAATGTTGAACAACGGGTGAATGATTTTGTTGCTGCAGCGCTGGCACAGGTACAGTAGGGTCTCATATATGTTCATACTTTTACGCTGGTGCATAATTTGCCCAGTTATATGCACTGGATGAAAATCAATTGCTCTACTACAAATTTCTTATTTAATTAGAACGGCCATCTGGATTGCATTCACAAGTTCATACCTAACACTGAAAATGCGGCTTCAGATTTCTATGTTACTTCGACCTTAGCATTTCATGCTGAAAATTTAAAGGATGCAACAGAAACGTCCCGACAGGTAACACTGTCTGTCCTAAACCCGTGTCCACCATACCGCTGAGCCGTGTGGTTCGTGGAAAGTATGGAAGTGAGGTCGATCTTACAGCGCGCACGTGGTTCTGTCGATAAGCCAAATACAGACCGTTCTACAAATAGATTTCCGTTATTTAAACCGCATCATTTCATACTTAAAGTTATTCTAGTATTTGGTAGTACAGGTGTTCATTGTAATTTATATCCATTATATCTTTTCTTTTTGTAGGCAAATGTTACAAGGACAAACCATATCATGTTTACAATGGGAACAGACTTCAAATATCAATACGCAGAAAGTTGGTTCAGACAGATGGACAAATTAATTCATTATGTGAACAAGGTAAAGGATGAGCCTGGAACAAGACGAACAATACTAGATTTTCATGACATATTTTTTTTTGAAAGATAATTATGCTTGTTTGAAACAGCATATTTAAGAATATGGTCAAAATGGTACTTTGAAGACCGTAAATGTCCTAAACCATTTGTATTGTGAATCGGTGGGTGTATTTCTTTAGTAACATCGAAGCTATATCACAAACTTATAATCACAGCACTACTTAATCATATCTCGTGAGCTGTCACCATCATGATTGTTTCAGTTATGGATCATGCAATATGCTTGAAATGTTTCAGTCTTCTCACACACTAGTATCAATATGGGAACAATTCATGGGATGCATTTGATTTTTTTTCTTGTGTCATATAATTAGGTAAGGACATAAATGCTTAAGAAAATGGTCCATGCCTTCCTTGATACTAGTTGATTTTATTTGAGCATTTTAAATTGGTAAATAAGTAAATAGTGCAGATATTTTATGTAAAATATCTATTAACACATTATAACTCACCATGCTTGTTCTCTTTGACCATACCTCAGGATGGCCGTGTGAATGCCCTGTACTCTACTCCTTCCATTTACACTGATGCGAAATTTTCTGCAAATGAGCCATGGCCTCTTAAGACAAACGATTTCTTTCCGTATGTTCTATCTTATATTCATGATTGGTACAATTAACTTCGCTTTTGTACTTTTGTTCCTTCTCATTCATATGGCTGTGTTTCTTTGATCAGATATGCAGATAACCCCAATGCATACTGGACAGGTTACTTCACAAGCAGACCCGCCTTAAAACGATATGTCCGCATGATGAGTGGATATTACTTGGTAGTTTTACCTAGTCTTTTAATGTTTCCCTCTAGATGTCCAACACCATATGATATACTGCCTTGGTCACTTGGTGCCGTTCATGCTTAAAGGTTAATATGTTTTCACATTCAGGCAGCTAGGCAGCTGGAGTTCTTCATTGGAAGAAGCAAGTCAGGTTCCACAACAGATAGCTTAGGAGATGCCCTAGCTCTTGCTCAGCATCATGATGCTGTTACAGGAACAGAGAAGCAACACGTTGCAAATGATTATGCGAAGAGATTATCGATTGGCTATAAGAAAGTAACTTCTCGAGAAAATTGCTGTATTTCATATTTGATGATTTCTTTTGGGATTTGATGGATTGATTTGGTTCGATTCTTGTCCAGGCGGAGGAATTGGTTTCCACTTCTCTCGGTTGCTTGAGTGAGTCAGACTCAAATTCTCGTTGTTCGTCCCCAACGACAAAGTTTGGGCAGGTCGGGTTTGCAGGTTCTCTAACTAATTTGCCTTTTTAGTTAAAAATGACTTAGTATTTACTGTTTACTGAACTTTTTTCAGTGTCCTCTCCTGAACATTACTTATTGTCCCCCTTCCGAGATGAACTTATCTCAAGGAAAAAGCTTGGTGAGTTGTGTTCTTAACTCATGCATGGCTCTTCTCAAGATGAAATTTGTATAGGTTTTAATAAATCCATGACACTTTCTTTGAAAGTAAACCCGTGTAACATCTAATTTGTTGTTTTCAACTTTTTGTTACAGGTTGTTCTTGTGTACAACTCTCTTGGATGGAAACGAGAGGATGTCCTCCGCATACCAGTATGCAATTTTTGTTCCCTGAAAAACAAAATATTTTGTTGGTCTTTTCTGATTCATACATCCATCCATTCTGTTTATGAACACTATGTGCTTATAAATAGTGCCACTACCATGAAACTCCCATGCTGTAGAATGAAAACTAAATGTGCCTCTTTGTAAAATTAACAGGTCATGAGTGACTCAATTGTTGTCCATGATTCTGAGGGAAGAGAAATTGAATCGCAACTTCTGCCTATAGCTAATGCCTCATCGCACCTACGGGACAGACATGTCAAGGCTTACTTGGGCACATCGCCTGCCGCAAGTCCCAAGTTTTGGGTTGCTTTTCCTGCTTCGGTACCACCACTTGGTTTTAGCACTTATTTTATCTCGAGCGGAAAGAGATCAGGTGAATTCCATATCTTTCGTCTTGATATACAACAAAATATAAAGGATTGCTCGAAAGTTTGACAATTTCTCTGTTGCATTATATACATTTCAGCATCTATCTCTTCGACATCCACTCTAAACTCTCAGGGAAGTGAAAGTAGGAATCTGCAAGTTGGGCAAGGGCATTTGAAACTTCAATATGATGCAGCTGGAGCATTATCACAGTACTCCGATAGCAAGACTCAGGTAATCTGCTAATTTCCCAGCATTATTTTCAATCTGAAACGGTTTTACCTCTTGCCTTGCTTTCATCTTAAATAGTACAAAAGTTGTACACTAAGATTATCCAGGCTTATCTACCCTAGCAGCTCATATGTCCATTCTGGTATTGGATATTGAATTTCGCTTTTAGTTTTGCTTGTTATCTAGAATCACCTGTACTCAAGAATCATTACCATATTTCAAGGTTGAAGCAAATTTCGAGCAGAAGTACAAGTATTACATAGGACAAGATGGAGGCGGAGATGATCCTCAGGTGCACTAGGGATTCTACAAATAGTCTATTTCCCCTTAAAATTAGCAAGTACTTACACTGGCATTTGTTTGCTTTTTCCTGGACTGTAGGCTTCTGGAGCGTACATATTTCGCCCTAAGGACGTTGTTCCTATCAAAACTGATGGTCAGGTATGAAGAAGGGATCAAAGTATCTCTAAAATACTGAATGGATCAAAGGGATCTTAAAAAAGGTGCATTATCAATCTGACGAATTTATGTTTCCCGCTTCAAGGTTCCTCCCATGATTCTGCGTGGGCCCATATTGGATGAAGTGCATCAGCAGATTAATCCATGGATATATCAGGTTAATCATATGAATACTGCTTGTCTGAACCACCACTCATAAGGATTTACTTGCTTCTTTTTTGTTCCTGATCTTCATGTTCTCAACGAATTTTCTAGCACACATCTTTGTTGCTACAGCAACATGACGCTATTTGTTTGGAAATTTTAATAGTAACGCTATTCGTTCTGAATTATCATATACCTTAGACTTGGTAGATTTACTATTGTCCATTCAACATCTTGTGTATAACATGTGCGGTTCACCTATGATTAGATCAGGCAAATACTTGGTGAAATGTATATGTAAAAGAAATGTGAGGTTGATAGTACCAAAAATATGGACTTTATTCTGTTTTTTCATTCCTTGTTTATCGACTAAAAATATTTTTGTATTCTTGATAATTGATATAGCTTTTCTTATCTTTGTGCAGATAACTAGAGTTTACAAGGGAAAGGACTATATGGAAACCGAGTTCATAGTGAGTGCTGTGTCATTGCACCTTGCATCGATTTCTTCTTGGAGGCCTTCACATTTTGCATGACAATGCATTCGCCTTGTTTCTTTTCTGCCATTACATATTTCTAACATCTTATGAATAATTGTTTTTATTTGTAGGTTGGACCAATACCAATCGACGATGAAAATGGAAAAGAACTTTCAACTGAAATCATTACAAGCATGGCAACAAACAAAACATTTTACACTGATTCCAGTGGGCGTGATTTCATCAAAAGGGTATGATGCACTACCACTAGCAGTTGACCCTTTCCCCAGACAAAAAATGTCTATTGTCTTTCGAATAAATGTAGTGAAAGCAAAAAAATAGTTCACAGACAATTGCATTAATGATT
>NC_041389.1:675930559-675936961 GCF_002162155.2 Triticum dicoccoides
TTATAGAGGATAACTGCAATATAAATTAAGTGTTGTAACGGTGCACAATTATGCCATTACTTATTTTAGTATATAAGATGCCCTTTTTTCTTTCAGGTACGGGATTATCGCTCGGAGTGGAAGATTCAAGTAAACCAACCTGTTGCTGGAAACTATTATCCTGTGAGCTCTTGTTTGCTCTATTATATTTTAAACAAGGAAGCTTAGTAGTATCCTTAAGAAATGGCTTCTTTCATCCTTTTCCCTCATTGAGTCAACATCTGGAAGTAGTTAGGAGTTCACTTTACACTTCCCCTCAGTTTACACATATTTTGTTTTTGGAGGGTTTTTGGTTTACTTTGTAATTGATATGTTTTTGGTCATTGATTCTACCTGTAGATGGCAACAGACATCTAATGACAGCTAAAGTAGCTCTCTTCTTTACTTATTTAACACCCTAAGAATAAGACGTGATACATGTAGTGATTTTATTGTGTAGCTTAGACGAGATGATGTGATCTTGCAGTGCAAAAGGACACACAAATTTTGACATTTAATGACAGATGAGGCAAGTCTCTGCATTTGGTGACATACAAGAGGGTTGACATAGGAAGTTGATCATTTAATGACAGATTTTAGCCGTATTTGGAGAACTTTGGTAGGCGAGGGGCTATTGGTGATTATGGAAGTTATAAGAAGTTGAATTGTGGAGGATCCATAGTTGCAAAGTATTCTGTAGTTTCACTTGTAGATTGTGATGGGGCTGATTTATACACAGATTGATAGATCTGTATTTATTTTCAGATTAATCTTGGCATTTATGTGGAAGATGGCAGCAAAGAGTTATCTATACTTGTAGACAGGTCTGTTGGAGGTTCGAGCATAAAGGATGGACAAATAGAGATAATGCTACACAGGTACATGTCACAATCAGATTTGCACTCCTTCTTTCATACTGTAGCAATTTTCTTTTTCCACCTCTGCTTGGTTCAATATTTCTTACTCCTTGTGTAGGAGGCTACTCAATGATGATGGTCGTGGTGTTGCGGAAGCTCTAGAGGAAAAAGTCTGTTTGGATGATCAATGTGAAGGACTAGTTGTAAGTAATGAATATCTTTCTGACCATGTGCTTTGGATGGAATTGAAAACCAGATGTTTGCATATACCACCAAATCCTGTTGTGCAGATCAATTTGTTCTATTATTTGCAAGCACACAATATGTTGTGCAGAAACATTATCTAAAGCAACTTATTACATTATCAACAGATCCAAGGAAAATACTATCTCAAAATTGACCCACAAGGTGACGGAGCTAGGTGGCGTCGTACATTTGGTCAGGAACTGTACTCTCCTCTTCTTCTTGCGTTTGCAGAAAAGGTACAGCATAAATTTTGTTGCACTCATGATCGAACAAACAGTTATTCTCGTCATGTTGAACATTCCCCTACTTGTTTTTTCCAGGACGGAGGCAACTGGGCGAATTCACATGTTTCATCATTCTCTGCAATGGATCCAACTTACAGCCTTCCTGAAAATGTCGCGTTGCTTACTCTTGAGGTATGTGTATGTCTATGGAGAATGGACCATTGTTATCATATCTCCTTAAAAAGGGAAAAAATGGGTATGTACTGGGCAAGAGAGTGCTGATCTGATAACTCTGAGTACCGTACTTTTTTTTTTTTGCAATGTTGCAAGCTAGTTTTTAATCCTGCTGGTTTGAGAGGTTACAAGTAATACATCCAGTTAGCTGCAACAAATGTAATCAACACCACAGAATATTGATGAAAATGGTATCTGGATCCGTTTGCTGCGCGTGTTAAAAGTACCTATGCGTTGTACAGGAACTCGAAGATGGAAGTGTTCTCCTTCGGTTGGCTCACCTATACGAGGTCTCATACTTTGGTCATTCTCGTTTACTTTCTCTCGCTCCAATCAGATCCATTTTTGTACCTTTTGTAAAACATTGTGCTGTGCATGTAGGCTGGAGAGCATAAGGATCTCTCGGCTCCGGCGAGTGTCGACCTCAAGAGGGTATTCCCAGATAAAAAGGTAACCTCCATTAAAATCTACACCGTTTTATTTATTTGATTGGATCTTGATGAATATTCTCACACTCTTCCCAATCCTGATGCTCCAGATCGGCAAGATAATCGAAACAAGCCTATCAGCGAACCAAGAGCGCGCCGCCATGGAGAAGAAGAGGCTGAAGTGGAAGGTGGCTGGGCCTCCCCCAAAAGAAAATGTGGTCCGTGGAGGGCCCGTGGACCCCTCCAAGCTCGTCGTCGAGCTGGCACCCATGGAGATCCGCACATTCGTCATCAACTTCGACCACCGACTCGCCGCACATCCGATCTAGGCGCCGACATTGTAACTTTTTTGTAATTTTGAACCAGAATGTTGTATTGTTGAAGCTGAACTCGAATGAGTTGTGAATAGCAATAAGAAATAATGTGGCCACGGAGGCCTGGAGCGTCATCAACTTCTTAAATAAGCTTCCGCTAGTGAGATCAGTTGCTCGAGTACTTAAGCGCATACTCCGACGCCAAATTATAGATTTAACATAGTATTTTTCAAAGTCAAACTTTGGAAATTTTGACTAAGTTTTATAGAAAAACTATCAACTTACAGTACTAAATCAATACCATTAGATTCATCATAAAATATGTTTTTGAACGTAAATATTCACATTTTACCTATAAATTTGGTCAAAGTTTACAAATATTTTTTTTAAAAATTATTCACTATAATTTGGCAAGGAGTGAGTATGTGATTGTGATGGTATGGTAGTGTCTGAGTACTAAGTGTGGAATTTTGGCTCCCTGGCTTGAATTCTTTTTGGAATATTTGGAAATCATCTTTTTAAGTTTGATTTTTTTAAAACACACACACACACACACACACACACACACACACACACATGGATGAAATAGGTTTTGATGCGATGCAATGACTTTGTTTTTTGTATATGTGGCTGAAATACAAATATATTTCATCATACAACTTTACAAATATGAAATATACATATATCATACTTTCTTCATCCCAAAATAAGTGCGTCAACCCTTAGTCAAGCACCTGCTCCTATTGTGAAAAAAAAAGAGATAATAGCATCCCAGGTACCCTAACTTGCACCCAATGTGATGATTTAGTCCCAAAGTTGCAAAACTTGACCAAACCATACCCCAACTTGCACCTCATGTGATGATTTAGTCCCAGGCCAATCACAGCTCGCCAATTGGCTGGACCGGTCAGCGCACACAGTTTTGCAGAAAACCCCCTGCTGTTTCCAATTATCAACCCGCAGTCACCCCCCACCTGAATTAAATCTGTCGACGGCGCCCCCACCGCCAACGCTGCGGACGCGGACGCCACGCTCGGCGAGCTCGCCTCCAACCTCTGACGCGTACGCCGACGCCGACGCCACGATGCGCTGCTCACGCAGCAGTTCCCGGTCCGCCCCAGATCCCAGGCCCATGCCCTCGACCGCGTCATGGCCATCAAGCTGTTGGAGGAGCACCTCATCCCGCGCTGCGTCGAGTGCCTCGCCAGAGGCAAGGCCCCCATCCCCGGCAAGGCCCCCGACTCCTCCACCTCCTAGCCGGACAGCAGCCCCGACAGGGACGACCCGGACCCGGTCGCGGCCGCCACCGAGGCCCTCGCCAAGGTTGACCTCTCCGACGACCCGGACACCACCGCCACCGCCAAGTCCGGCTCCAGCAAGCCCCGTCGGGCAGCCAGAGGCGGCGGCGGTGACGTGGGCAAGTCGCTCGACTACCTGTACCGCGCGTGCAGGATCGCTCGCCGTGAAGCACATCGACATCGCCGTCTCCGTCCTCTCCCTCTTCATGGAGCCCAAGAAGCTCGCCAGCCTCACCGAGTGACGCGTACGTGAGTCATCTTGCTCTATTATGTTTATAGCCATGGAGGATTTACTGTTAGTAGTGCGTAGTTGTTTGGATGAGTGATTTGGGTAGTCGTTTAGTTCAATAGAGGTTCAGATGAGAGATGAGCATTGTGTTCTGTACTTCTGATTGCATTATGTGGCACCGAATGGTTGTTGCCTAGCTTATCCAGTACGACTTGAATGAATTTTGGTGCGAATTTGGTTGATCTTCTTGTGCTCTGTTCCGACTGTTTGTTCAACTTCTGTTGTTGCTTGTGCTAATTTTTTTCCTGCATGCATCAGTTACTGTTTAGATGGCTCAGTTCACTTCCAGTTTTTACTCTGAATCATCCTATGCATCTAAGGAATGTTGTTCAGTTGTTAGAATTCTGTTTGAAAAGCATGAGCGTTTGATGATCAGGCACAGGACCGGATGCCACAAACTCACTGCAATGATCATTTCGTTCTTCTATTATGATATACTCTCAAGTACTGCATATTTATGTGTTTTGTCAGTCCCCTGGAGGTCCTGCAGGCGGTGCTGGAGTTGCAGGAGGCGGTCGCTGTGTCCTGCGGGCTAAATTGCTAACTGAATGTCTTTGTCAGTCCCCTTTCGGTTATGGCTCATGAACTTAATTACAGTGTTCATCTTGTTTCTGATCTGTTAAGGTGTGCATGATTGATCGACTGCATGTTCTGTTTTTGCACCGTGGATCATGTAGGACGAATGTCATTCAGATACAGGATCAGCCTTACTGAAACTCTTTGATATTCTCGCCTTTTCGGTTTTGACTGATGAACTCACCTCGGTTAAATTCTAGCTTATGACAGGAATGTTGGTAGCTGCGCTAAGCTTCAGGATTTTATCAGTACTTAGGATTGATCAACTACAGAACCTGACTAAAGTTACCTTTAATTGTGTCCCATCAAACAGTTTTTGGAGGGTTGGTTGCTGGGCTAAGTTAGTTTCTGTTGGTTGCTAGGCAATTTCCTAGTTGTGTCTGATCAAGCAGTTTTCTAGAGTTGTGCAAATGCAACTTAATGTTGGTCAGGTTCTGTAGAATTATGCACTGATAAACTTGTCATCATACATGGTCTTTATTTATCATGTTACCACTCTCGTTTAAATGCATTTGTTTTTGGAGACAAGGCAGTGAAAGGAGGTGCAGAGTAACATGTTTCAGATTACATGCATGTTAAGTACACAAGCCCTACTTTGCATTTTGCCCAGCGAGGTTGCCTCTATACCATGTTTTAAACTGCTAATTCGGCTGTATATGCCCTTCCTAGGGTCATTAATTTGTGAATCACAGAATATGAGTAGTGTTGTATTCGAGCTCTGAATTTCGTACAGTAGAGCACACACACATGACACATGTACAAGTAGAGTAATTTGTACCGTCGTGCTCATCTCGGTCGCCGACGCGGCCGGCGTCTCCCTCATCTGAGTCATCGTGGTGTACATATACTGGAAGCTGCGCGACCGGCGTGGGGACGACGTCGACGACAACGAGGACGAGGAGGGGCGAGGGCTCTTCGCCTGCCCGTGCATGCGCGCAAACACCTGCGGGGACTCGTCGGACGGGTCCGACGCGGGCGGCGGCGAGAAGAAACGCGGCAACGGTTCCGGGGGCGGAGGCGGCGGCGAGGACGGGGAGCTGGTGGCGATCGACAAGGGGTTCCGGATGGAGCTGGACGAGCTGCTACGGTCGTCGGCGTACGTGCTGGGGAAGGGCGGGAAGGGGATCGTGTACAAGGTGGTGGTGGGCAACGGGACGACGCGGGTGGCCGTGCGGCGGCTGAGCGGCGGCACCGCGGACCCGGAGTGGTACAAGGAGTTCGTGGCGGAGGCCGGCGCCATCGGGCGCGTGCGGCACCCCAACGTGGTGCGGCTGCGCGCCTACGACTGGTCGCCCGACGAGAAGCTCGTCGTCACCGACTTCATCAACAACGACAACCTCGCCTCCGCGCTGCGCGGTACGTAACATCCTCTCCTATACAATTCACGCTCTTTTTTCCAACGGTTTGCTCTGCTATGGAGAACAGAATGGGTTGATAATTGGAAACGGCAGGGGGGTTTCTGCAAAACTGCGTGCGCTGACCCGTCCAGCCACTTGGCAGCCAATTGGCGAGTTGTGATTGGCCTGGGACTAAATCATCACATGAGGTGCAAGTTGAGGTATGCTTTGGTCAAGTTTTGCAACTTTGGGACTAAATCATCACATTGGGTGCAAGTTAGGGTACCTGGGGTGCTATTACCTAAAAAAAAACCTCCACTCCTGCTCCCCAAGGCCCAAACTCAACATCTAAAAAAAAAAACAAGAAGGCCCGCTCTCCCCCGGCTCCGCTCCCATGGCGAAGGAGGACCCCTCCTCGCCGGCGCGCGAGAGCCCGGGGCCTCAGCCGGCGGAGGGCGACGCCCCGTTGCCGGCGGGGTTCATCTTCAGGTGCGACGGCGCGACCAAGCCCGAGTGCTTCAGGTACAGGGTGCTGGGCCTGCCGCGGCGGAGGCTGGGCGCCGTCTCCCGGATCAGGCGCG
>NC_041389.1:675937287-675991530 GCF_002162155.2 Triticum dicoccoides
AGTCATGTGTGATTGTGCGTGTGTGAATCTCTCCACCATCAAGGAAGGATGCGGTGCTGATTTACCACTCGATGCGTCACTGAAATGTGAGGTTCCTGGTGCCACATTTCAGTGGCAAATCACCAGGTCCCAAATCTGTATGGTGGCAGATTCTCGGTTTTGCACCCTTGTTAGGTCCCAAATCCACTGCTAGGAATGATACATAAGTATTTTATTTTGCAAGTCCCTTATGTCCCGAAGGAGTCCTGACAATTTTAATTTTCTGAAATTTCAGTTCATCTTGGCTCATATTGTGCTCTTCAGTTTCCAGTGGCATCCAGCAATCAACTTGATAGATTAGCCGTGCGTTATTATTTCTCATAAATTGAATGTTCAGTGTTCTTGTATGTGCAGGTCAAATTCATGATTGATGGTGATTTCATGCCTGTCCGAGGGAAAACCGTTAGATACACCATAAAAGAGAATTATCCCGGCAAATTCTTGCCAGAACTTACCTTTACACAAGTAAGTGGAATCAGTGTTTATTGATATTTTTTACTTGAGTAAAGGTGAAACGAATTGTGCTGAATCTTTCTTGTAGACAACTCCTGTACAAAATGGTTCGAACTTAAGACAGTCTGCCAGATGGACACTCATTCTCGCTTATTTATGGGTCTTCTGTATTATACATTAAAGTATCAAACTGGTCAATTCACATCTTGTTGTGCCTAGATTTGAACTACTGATGGAAGGCTATTTTATGAAAAACAGTAATTAGGAGAGCCATGTGCTTCAGAACTTGCTGCTGTGGTGTTAGCATATGTACAAGCAAGTCGGGATTAAGAGAGATTACAATGTACTAATATTTAATTCTTTATTGACTATGATTTAACTTTGAGAACTGGAGTTTATCTTTGTAATAATGCCTTTATTTTGCATCTCAGCCATTTATTTTGTAGAACCCAGATATTTTTAGTATGGCAGCACCCATAGGGTTTCTGATTGTATTAAGCTGTTTGGTAATCAAAATGTTTCTTTTTCCTGGGAAAATAGCAACATGGTATAGAGATGAAAAAAGTGGGTGTAATGGGAACACGTTCTTCTTTCTATCACTTCTTCTCTCGAGTTTTTAGGTGGAATTACTGGTATAGTCATATCAGTGTATTGGCTAGTCGGAATAGACAGGAATAGCACATTTATCTTCCATCTTTCTGTTCTGTCTTTAATTTTATCAGTGCTTAGCTGTGAAACTATATCATACATTTACCTGCATTAAGTTCCATTGTTTCTGGTATTCTGTTGTAGGTTGAGAAATTGAGAGCATTGTTCCGTCCAATTACTTCACTGCCAGTGCCAGATGCACCACCCCTGCATTATGTTGACAACAGTCATCCCGCTCCATCTGCTCCTTTTCTGCCTCCTTCGGCTTCATCTTCAGACCCAACACAGCCATCTGCTTATGTGCCTCACCCAAGCGCCTGTGTTCTCACTCCAGATGCTCAGCTGGTGCCAAATGAACCTTATGCATGCCCAGATTCTCACCTTCCTGCTCCAACTGCTCAATTCGCCGCGCCTGCTTACTATGTGACCACAACTGCACATCCGTATCAAGCATATGGTGCATCGCCTGCCACCTACCACTACGCCCAAGCGCCTCCTTTGCAACTTGTCTATGTGCAAGCCCAACGCCCTGTGCCAGAACATGTTACAGACCCTGCCTGTTCCTCTGATCCCAACTATGATGCTAATGGGAATGATCCGTATCTATTTGATGCTGTGAAGTCTCATTACCAGGAAACTACTTCTGGGAGGTATGTATGGTAGCCACCAATTGGGCCTAGTACTTCTCTGTTTCTTAATATCTGCTACTACCTCCGTTCCAAAATAGATGACCCAACTTTGTACTAACTTTAGTATAAAGTCTAAAGTTAGTACAAAGTTGGGTCATCTATTTTGGAACGGAGGTAGTACATGAAAAGCTATTTTTTGCAATCCAGTTTGTATACATATAGGTCAATGCCCACCTCGTTGACGTCTCAAAACCGTAATTTCAGCTAGTCTAGGTACTTCTAAAAAGGAACTACTTGCAGGGACAATGTCGTTGACGTCTCAAAACCGTAATTTCAGCTAGTCTAGGTACTTCTAAAAAGGAACTACTTGCAGGGACAATGTAGATCGGAAGCCGCCATCTATTCCTGTGTCTTTTTTTTCTTTGCTACATGCACAAGTAATTGATCGTGCTTTTTCCTCGCACATGTTTGTGTTTCAGAGCTGCTGCACCACATGAAGTGGCCGCGACGAACCTGCAACTTGTCATGCACTATGGGTACGCCCCAGGCAGTGAGGGTGCAACCGGTGAAACTACACAGTCCAGTGCTGAAGGAGCCGCATCGGCGATCTACTCCCATGCGGGCGCCCCAGCAACGCCGTCGCACCTGCACCACATGACGTGGCCGTGACAAACCTGCAACTTGTCATGCACTATGGGTACGCCCCAGGCAGCTATGGTGCAACCGAAGAAACTACGCAGTCCAGTGCTGAAGGAGCTGCATCAGTGATCTACTCCCATGCGGGTGCCCCAGTGACCACTCAGGCTGCGCCATCGGTGTATGCCGTGGCAGCTGCACCGGCTAACCTGTGATTGCCCTGTCACCATTCAGTCTTTCTGGCAACATGGTCAATCCTAACCAAGTGAGCTGTTGCTCTGCCCTGTCGTGGTTCACCATTCTACTCACATAGGGGACTGGGAGTTCGGATCGGTGAAAGAGGACATCGCTCTCCTCTCTGCTGATGTGTGACCATTTCAACGTTCTTTTTGCCAACATGATCGATCCGAATCAAGAGCGCTGCTGCTCTGTGCCGGTGTGCTTTGCCATTCTTTCTACCAAGAGACTGGGATTTCAGATCGGTGAAAGATGGCATTGCTCTCGTTTTTGCTGATGTGTTTGGTTGGTATGATGTGTAGATGGATTCAGCTACTGCTGCTCTTTGGTTTGTTAGACACTAACTGCTACTCCCTCCTTCCCCTAATATAAGAGGTTTTTGACATGAGACGGGGACAGTACCTGTTGGTGTCGAGTTTAGAGTGGTATAAGGTGATGTAACTATTGTGAGACCAACTCTACCACAATCCCTGTATGGATCCGTATACCAAGAAACCACCGGGGCCGGGGGTGGGGTGGGGATTTCCCCTAAGGCCTCATTTGGTTGTGAGGGATCCCCCCGGGATCCCCGTCCTTTCCCTGGGCGAGACTCCCGCCTGCAATTTCCACCCCGGTTCTTCAGACGATCAATTTGGTAACATCGTGGAAAGGTTTTTCTCGCCCCGATCTTCCCGAAATCCCTGGGCCGTTCACCCTGACCTCCGCACACCAGAAGAATTCGCCCGGGCTCTCTCACGACGCGATGACTCAGCCGCCTCGCCCTCTCTCGCTCTGTTCCTCTACCTCTCGCTCTTCTCCCTCCGTTCTCTTCCCTCCCCATTGCTGCCCAAATGGCAACGGTGGCATTTTCACATGATGGGAGGGGGATCCCATATGATTAGGGAAATCCCCCTCGGGGGGTTTACTGCCCTGGGTTTTCCACCCCAACAACCAAATGAGCCCTAATTGCCACCATGTGCCACCTATTGCAAAAAAACATTCATTTGTGAGTTGGATTTGCGGGTGCAAACCTGTAGGATCGGAAGTATGTCTAGAGGGGGGGGGGTGATTAGACTACTTGACCAAATAAAAACTTATCCTTTTCCCAATTTTAGTCTTTGGCAGATTTTAGCTATCTTAGCACAAGTCAAGCAATCTTAACACAATTCAAGCAAGCATGCAAAGAGTATATGAGCAACGGAAAGTAAAGCATGCAACTTGCAAGAATGTAAAGGGAAGGGTTTGGAGAATTCAAACGCAATTGGAGACACGAATGTTTTTGTCGTGGTTCCGATAGGTGGTGCTATCGTACATCCACGTTGATGGAGACTTCAACCCACGAAGGGTAACGGTTGCGCGAGTCCACGGAGGGCTCCACCCACGAAGGGTCCACGAAGAAGCAACCTTGTCTATCCCACCATGGTCGTCGCCGACGAAGGACTTGCCTCACTAGCGGTAGATCTTCACGAAGTAGGCGATCTCCTTGCCCTTACAAACTCCTTGGTTCAACTCCACAATCTTGTCGGAGGCTCCTAAGTGACACCTAGCCAATCTAGGAGACACCACTCTCCAAGAAGTAACAAATGGTGTGTTGATGATGAACTCCTTGCTCTTGTGCTTCAAATAATAGTCTCCCCAACACTCAACTCTCTCTCACATGATTTGGATTTGGTGGAAAGAAGATTTGAGTGGAAAGCAACTTGGGAAGGCTAGAGATCAAGATTCATATGGTAGGAATGGAATATCTTGGCCTCAACACATGAGTAGGTGGATCTCTCTCAGAAACAGCAAGTTGAAAGTGTAGGTTTGTTCTGATGGCTCTCTCCACGAATGAAGAGGAGGTGGAGGGGTATATATAGCCTCCACACAAAATCTAACCATTACACACAACTTACCAAACTCAGTGGGACCGAATTGAGAAACTCGGTCGGACCGATTTAGCAAATCTAGTGACCATTAGGATTTTCGGTGGGACCGACATGCAACTCGGTAGGACCGATATGATTAGGGTTAGGGCATAACGTAATCTCGGTGAGACCGATTACACAAACTCGGTGAGACCGATTTTGGCAATAAGCTAACCAGAGAGTTGGTCAGGTAAACTCGGTGGGACCGGTTCGCTCATTTGGGTGGGACCGAAATGTTACGAAAAGGAAACAGGGAGTTTACATTGCAATCTCGGTGGGATCGATCGCTCATCTCGGTGGTACCGAAACGTTACGAAGGGAAACAGAGAGATTACAATCCCATCTCGGTGAGACCGAGATCCCTATCGGTGAGACCGATTTGCCTAGGGTTTGTGGCAGTGGCTATCACTACAAAAAAAATACACTTCTGTGATGATACGTGTTTGTCACAGTAGGTCGCGTTTTTTTGTCATGCATGTACATCCATGACAAATTTATGACAGAATCAAGATAGTCATACTTGTGCTATCGTAGAAGTGTTCCATGACATTACCAAAATTATCATCACGGAAGTGTCCACTTCCATGACGATAAATCGCGCGTCACAGAAGTGCTTTCGTCAAGGGTGACCGACACGTGGCATCCACCGTAACGGAACACCGTTAAGCTACCAGGTCGGGTTTTGGATCCGATAACCCGTTAACAGCCCCGACCAATGGGGATTTCCACGTGTAAAATCGTCATTGGTTGGAGGAAACACGTGTCGTCTCATTGTTGGGACAGATGTCATCCACTCATTGGACAGAAGGCGCCTATGATACGTCGACACGTGGCCCGACCCAACACAAGCCCATTCCTGTGAAAAGGCCGGACCGTTTGACTTGGTCAAAAGGTGACGGGCCGGCCCATGGAAAGCCTGTTAACGGCCTGTTCGCATATAGCCCATTTACAGCCCGCTAACCCAAGGCCCGTTACGCCCTACTCGAATTAGGCCCAGTAGCGTCATCTGGGCCATCCAATATGATTCTAGCCTGTTTTCACTTTTGGCCCATGTATGGCCCATGACGTCTTTCGGCCCATATGAGGCCCTATGTAACTCTTGGCCTATTAACGACCCGTGGTGAAACTGGCCCGCAATGAACAGTGGATCACTTTAGACCCATTAATGGCCCGTGGTGAAACTGGCCCGCAACGAACAATGTATCTCTTTAGACCCATTAACGGCCCGTGGTGAAACTGGCCTGCAATGAACAGTGTATCACTTTATACCCATTAATGGCCCGTTATTTAGTTGGGCCGTTTCCAGCTCATGTTATCTTTCGGCCTTCTCAGAGCCCATTTATTCTTGGGCTCATTTCGAGCATTCGTTTACTTACGGCCTGTTACTGTAATTTTTTGCTTGTGGGCCAAATTCAGCCCGTGGTTACAGTCGGCCCGTTTGTGGTCCGTTAATACATTGGGCCGTTTTCATAGCGTCATCAAATACAGCCTATTAACGATGGCCCGTTATGGTCGGCCCATGAACGGGCGATTCCAACTCTAACCCGTTTACGGCCATAATGCGGCCTGTTATTGGCCCATGTTTGGCCAATCGATCATACGGCCCGTATAAGGCCAATTGATGATAGGGCCCGTAGAAGGCCCATTGTTTCTACGGCCCGTATAAGGCCAATTGATGATAGGGCCCGTAGAAGGCCCATTATTTCTACGACCCGTAGAAGGCCCAATGTTTCTACGACCCGTAGAAGGCCTACTGTTTCTACGGCCCGTAGAAGGCCCACTGTTTCTACGACCCGTAGGAGGCCCAGTGTCACTACAGTAAATATTAGCCCATGGTTATTGTGGCCTAGTTTTAAAAAATAGGTTATTGCAGCCACTAGCAAACGCGGAAAAAGAACTGCACTGACTACAAGCAAACAAATAAACAAGACAACAAGGAAATAAATAAGCAAGCAACTTATGCTAGGCTATCATGGCTATTACACATATTACATCCACTGGGCATCAAAGTTCACCACCAGTGCAAATATAGGGAACACAGCAGCATATAAACGCCGCAGCAAAACAAGTCCATAACTGAAACCACTTCAGAAGAGTTCAAGAAACAATATCTTGGGTACCCATAATGCTGGCAAGATGCTTAGCAAGCTTATTAACTTTTTCTTGTTTGGCGCTTAAATCCTCCAGCGCTTGCTGTTGCACAAGAAAGTACGCATCTGAATTCTGCAGGGACTTCCTCAGTCCTTCGGCTTCTTGCCGCAACACAGATGATTGATGCCTTTCAGCTTGTAGCTGAGACTGAAGAAGCCGAAGTGATTCAGGCAGCGAGTTTGAAGAGCTTGTGCCAGCGGTACTGGCCAGTAACTCGAACACTACATCAACGCAGGACTGTGGGGTTTTCTCACTATCTACAAGATCGTTTTTATCACCTTTCTTGGAGACCAACAGGGTTGTCTCACTATCTTGAACCTTATCTGCATTACTTTCTCTACAATTGCATAATGGGGTGCTCTTCTCCAATATTCTGTTTGCATACTACAAGAGAAACAAGCAGACACATCACAAGTTTAGCTTGTAGTATACCAAACTCATTTTGGTAAACCGGTTCAGTAGTAAGGTGGACAGGATAACAGCATGAAACAAACATATATATATATATATATATACATATATATATATATATATATATATATATATATATATATATATATATATATATATATATATGTACTATGGTCACTGTATTGTCCATATCATTCTAGTTTATGTTTCCTAATCAAGATAGAGACACAGTTCAACTCATATATTTTTAAGACACGGCAGCATAGACAGAATATAAGTGTGAGAAACTACACAACATTGGCAGCACTTGTAATATGCATCACATGAGAACATAACTATTTATACAACTTAAACTGAAATCAACATAGAGCAAGAAGTTAGAACAACAATCCAGTAAAAGAAATAGGTTTAAAACATACCTATTGCGCCATTGGAGTTTCAGTTGGATCCTTCAAATTCGAAAGTAGTTGGTATGAGTAAATACAGTGATGCAACAGCAAAGGAATATGGACCATAGCTACGGAATCTGACCTGAGAACAGTTGCTCTTCTGCTTTAAACGTGGAGTTTGGGTTAGCTGTGGTGGTCTTCGTGCTTTGGGCACTGTAGTAGCTTTACAAACTGCTCGTGTGGGGGTACTCTATGGTGGACATGGTGCTTTGTCAACTATAAGTGGGTTACTATCCGCTGGGGTTGCGGTTAGATGGGTTGTAGCTGGTTCTCTGCCCAACGGTGTAAGTGTGCAATCTAGAAGAGTCTCGATTATGTGTGGTGGGGCTAGTTTGTGGGCTAGTACAACCATGGTTCTATCTGCATCGACGGGTAGCATTGTCTTTTGTGAAGAACGGGTTTTTGCTCCCTTAGATACTGCCATCACTCCCTCCAATTCAAATGGTTGATAAACAAGAAAATAAATTGAACGTACAGACATTGTATGATAGACAGATGTGGTAATTCACATATATGTTGTCTAACCAAACATGACAGCATGACACAATTTCACATATATGATGCCTAACTAAACAGGATAGCATGACACAGTTTCAGATATATGATGGATAACTTAACAGGATATAATGGCATAATTCAACATATGATGAGTACCTAAACAGGATGACATGACAAAACTATATGATGTGTTTCTAAAATAGGTTGGGATGAAATAATTCACATACATGTTGTCTAAGTATACAGGATGGCATGATATAATCGACATAATTGATTCATATACTAAGCAACTGGCACTCGCATGTATGATCTCTAAACTAAGCAGATAGAATTCAATATTGTGCATATGATGTCTAAACTAAGCAATGCAAGACACCATATGCATCATATGAGAAATATAAACATTGCAACTTAGAGCATACACCTCAGGTGGGATATAGGACTGGTCATCTGTCTCTGAATCCTCCTCTGAGGAGCTCCCTGTAACCATCGAGATATATGCTTCAACAGGTACCATTGCCTGCTCTGAAGACCTTGTTTTCACTCCAGATTTTTCCATAACCGGCTCAAATGGCTGATACACATAAAGAGTAGACTACTTGACCAAATAAAAACTTATCCTTTTCCCAATTTTAGTCTTTGGCAGATTTTAGCTATCTTAGCACAAGTCAAGCAATCTTAACACAATTCAATCAAGCATGCAAAGAGTATATGAGTAGCGTAAAGTAAAGCATGCAACTTGCAAGAATGTAAAGGGAAGGGTTTGGAGAATTCAAACGCAATTGGAGACACGGATGTTTTTGTCGTGGTTCCGATAGGTGGTGCTATCGTACATCCACGTTGATGGAGACTTCAACCCACGAAGGGTAACGGCTGCGCGAGTCCATGGAGGGCTCCACCCACGAAGGGTACATGAAGAAGCAACCTTGTCTATCCCACCATGGCCGTCGTCCACGAAGGACTTGCCTCACTAGCGGTAGATCTTCATGAAGTAGGCAATCTCCTTGCCCTTACAAACTCCTTGGTTCAACTCCACAATCTTGTCGGAGGCTCCCAAGTGACACCTAGCCAATCTAGGAGACACTACTCTCCAAGAAGTAACAAATGGTGTGTTGATGATGAACTCCTTGCTCTTGTGCTTCAAATGATAGTCTCCTCAACACTCAACTCTCTCTCACACGATTTGGATTTGGTGGAAAGAAGATTTGAGTGGAAAGCAACTTGGGAAGGCTAGAGATCAAGATTTATATGGTAGGAATGGAATATCTTGGCCTCAACACATGAGTAGGTGGTTCTCTCTCAGAAACAGCAAGTTGGAAGTGTAGGTTTGTTCTGATGGCTCTCTCCACGAATGAAGAGGAGGTGGAGGGGTATATATAGCCTCCACACAAAATCTAACCGTTACACACAACTTACCAAACTCGGTGGGACTAAATTGAGAAACTCGGTCGGACCGATTTAGCAAATCTAGTGACCATTAGGATTTTCGGTGGGACCGACATGCAACTTGGTAGGACCGATATGATTAGGGTTAGGGCATAACGTAATCTCGGTGAGACTGATTACACAAACTCGGTGAGACCGATTTTGGTAATAAACTAACCAGAGAGTTGGTCAGGTAAACTCGGTGGGACCGGTTCGCTCATTTCGGTGGGACCGAAATGTTATGAAAAGGAAACAAGGAGTTTACATTGCAATCTTGGTGGGACCGATTGCTCATCTCGGTGGTACCAAAACGTTACAAAGGGAAACAGAGAGATTACAATCCCATCTCGGTGAGACTGATTTGCCTAGGGTTTGTGGCAGTGGCTATGACATTTGAACTCGGTGGCGCTGGGTAGAAAGAATCGGTAGGGCCTAGTTTGACTTTTGGGTTTAGGTCATATGTGGATGTGAGAAAGTAGTTGAGGGTTTTGGAGCATATCACTAAGCACTATGGAGCAAGAAACTCATTAAGCAACACCTCATCCCTCCTTGATAGTATGGGCTTTTCCTATAGACTCAATGTGATCTTGGATCACTAAAATATAAAATGTAGAGTCTTGAGCTTTTGAGCTTGAGCCAATCCTTTTGTCTTTAGCATTTTGAGGGATCCACTTTTCTCATCCATGACATGCCATTCATTGAGCTTTTCATGAAATATTCATCTTGGAATAATGTTAGCTCAATGAGCTATATGTTGTTAGGAATTACCAAAACCACCTAGGGATAGTTGCACTTTCAAAACCTCTTAACCAGGACCTATTACTCTTGTCTGGTTAAGAAGGCAGGTAAGTTGCCTGAATTTGTAGTTTGGGTAAGTCGATTTCTTTGAAGGAGGAAAGCCAGAGCGATAGCAAGGCGCTGGGCCATAGGTGAGGCTGAGGTTGGAGTGAGCTGGAGTCGAAGACGCTGCAACATCTCAGGAGGAGGCGAGTTCGAGGATTGACCGATGCGGGTAGAGCCCTCTTAGTATTGATTTCCGCTCAAGGCGGGGATCGTGCGGGGAGCAGCAGCGAGACGTGCCATCGCAGCTGGAGGAAAGGTCTTGATCAGGTGAGCCGGAGACAAGCAGCAGAGGAGGAACGATTCAAGGTGGAAGAAAGGACAACCGTTGTATCAATAACCCAACGGTCCAGAAAATCGATTTATCCAAAATAAAATTTTAGGCGACTTGTATCTATAGTCGGCCCCATAATTTGTGCTAGTCAGTGAAATGGACATCTGATCGTGGTTGATCATTGATGCAGTGGTACACTTAGCCGGTGCCAGTGCCATTTCCTTGCAGTTTTCTGCCAAGAAACTACCTGTAGATTAAAGATTACATTGGAGTTTTCCTTTTCTGAATCTGCCGGTATATAAGATACTTATTCAGATATAATAATATGATCAAAAACTGTTTATTTCGTTGACACAACTTGGGTTCTCACTTTGTAGCTGTTTTCTTGAATATATGGCACAATTCTCCTTCTCAACAATGGCAGCCAGCCCCAAACGAGTGGAAGGGCCTGGGATCCCATGCCCAGTCGTCTAGGACAGGCTAGACACTACATGTGTTATCCTGCAATTCTCACAAACACATTAGTCCCTCAACCATGTTTGTCGTCAATATTCCAAAACCAACTAGGGGTGGCACTAGATGCACTTACAATCTCCCCCATTTTGGTGATTGATGACAAACTGGTTGAAGTTTCCAGCGGGGATAAACGTATGTGGAAGTTCAGTGTTGTGAGTATTTTCTTCATACATATGATGAGGCTCCCCCTGAAGATGTGCATATAAATAGTTTGCTTTTGAATGCAAATGCACATGGCAGGTTTTGCTTTGTGGAGGCCATCTTCAAAGTGTGAAGACAATGCATCATGCATATAAGAAGATAATGAAGATAATGATATGCATAATGGAAAATGGGCGTCTGCAGAATGACTTCATGCGGAATTTATCATCGCATCACAAAGTGGCAGCAAAAGTAGCAGACGACCATCAAGTTTAAGTGTTACAACTCAAAAGCCAAATGTTTCAGAACAAGAGTTGTAAGAACTTAGCAAAAAAATAAGCAACCACCCATATGAACCCGCTTGAATACTATCAACTCATATGCTTCTCCCCCTTTTGTCAGTAATGACCAAAAAGGTTTGAAGACATAGAGTATCTACTTGTTCCCAGTTGGAGACGATGTTGGAGCAGCAGGGTCAACGATGGAGTTAGGTGGTGTAGACGGGCCTTGTGCAGCATCAACATGCTGAGCAGTGAGAGTAGGAGAAGTGGCATCATCTTCTTCATCGACGACTTTCGCAACAACAGTTGCAGCCGAGGATGAGTACTCAGAATCTTCAATGGAGGGTGTGCGACGCCAACTTGCATTTTGAGGTAGCCTAGAGTCAAACTTGAAATTTTTAGTGAAGCCATCCGCGCGAAGTTCATCTTCAGCACAGAGCAAGGTGAGACTCTTCCAGGAACGGTGACAAGCTTCATGAGCAACAAACAAGTTCTTGGTGGCTAAGTTGCGAATGTGATTTACATCCACCAAGATACTCTTCATCTGATGCTTTAGCCAATCATGATGTTTGTCCTACTTTTGATGTAAGGCCACCAGAAGCTCACGGTCATTGATAACATGAGGACGCTTCTGAGGCCTTTGTGCAATGGTGCTTGCAGTGGCTTCGGTGTTTGCACGATGCGGTAGGCACATGTTTCCAGCCAAGGGATAGGCATGAGTTGCAAAATTGGGCACATGCACACCATCAATGGGCTGTGTGAAGCTCTGGAACTCACCATTCTGAAGATGGAGGGGCTTCTTTGCGGGCTCAAGGTAGATGGCTTCAACAGACACGTCAACATCAGGCAAGAAGACAATGTGATTGCAAGCTGATGGCCGATAGTCAACAGTTGAATGAAGCTTAATCAAGCGCATCACCCATGGAGCATAGAACTTCAGACCAAACTGATCAATCCCGGAAGTAGCAAGTTGTCTGATGAAGAAATCCTGAGTGTTGAATCAGATGCCATTGACGATATAGAACACCAAAGTCTTCATGGAGCCTTCAAGTTTGGTTCAGATGAATGGCCTTTGATGGGCCAGAGAGTATGCCTCAGGATGTGATATACTGTGTGTGGCAGATACTCGAGGTCCTTAACAAAGAATTCCTTTGGATATTCATCGTCTTGGGGCAAAGGTTTCATCATGCTAAGCATTTGGCTCATGTTCGGCTCAGGCTTCTGAAATATGCTCTGCAGTTCATTCTGATAAAACAAACAACCAGGCTCGTATAGCTCACCTGGAGTGGGCAGGGAAGTCAGCTCGATGATATCTTGAGCTTTAGCTTCGTGATGCACATCACTGTCATCCACTCAAGGATCCAAGCCTTCGGATCCCTGTTATAGCCTCGAATGTGTAAGGTGGCATAGAACTATAGGAGGAGCTCTTCATTCCAGTGCTCTTTATCATTGACAAATGGCAGAAGACCAACATCCCTGAAGCAGTCAAGGGCTTCTTCCAAACATGGCAGCCCAGCCATAGCATCACAATCCAGACGCCAGTGAGGAAAGATCCTGTCTTGATTGTACAGAATGCAAGAGTAATAGCTTCACTGTTGGTGGCCCCAAAATCTGTCAGATGAGATTCTTGGCTTCTTGTAAGGGTTCTTGGCACTGTCAAAGAATGTATTTTCTTCTCTGAAACTGAGCATGCTGAATGAGCCTTGGGTAGTTACAACGCTAGGAAGCCTTGGCAGATGCGGCTTTGGCTTCTGGACATGACGCCTTCGCTCCACATGATAGTCATATTGTGGTCCTGGAGCGGTGGGAGGAATCATAATTGGCCAGCAAATGGTGACAAGCTGATCGTTATGATCGAAGGCCAATTTCATGGTGTGCGGCCGTGGTGGAGGAACAATGCCATCAGTGATGACTGGCATCACAGTAGCTTCAGGCTCCACATTGTCTTCAACCATGACAAGGTCATTGGCTTCAGTAGCAGTGTTGGTGGCAGCCTCATTGTTTTCAACCTCCATTTGGTCAACGACCGGAGGGTCAGGCATGATCACATTCTCTTCAAGAATGACTTGATCAACAACAGGGGGTGTGGCTTCTCTTTCTACTTCTCTTCTTTCTTCATCGGCTGATGCAGCCGAAATGTCTTCCAGCATTAGCCTTGATCAGTCGCAGAAGGACTCTCTTCAGGGATCACTTGACGTGCCACTGAGCTGGATTGTTGTGAATCTTCTTCTGGAATGGTGGACATGGAGACGGATGGCTTGAGACCTTTTCGAAGCCTGCGAAACGCTGGCGACGCCTTTGGAGATGGAGTGGTCTCCATGTAATTGTCATCATCAAGTACCGGATAGGTAACTTGAGCTAGTGGAGTATGGGGTGTCTCATCTTGAACAGGGGTATCTTCTTGTTGGCGCTCAGCCCAGGAGTCATCTTGAGCAATTGGCGTCAATGTACGACCAATGCTAATGTATTCATTGCTCGTTGGAGCAGGCGATGATACCAACTAGCGCTCGAGCTGAGGAAGGACTTCATCATCAACTACATTGTCTTCATGACCAATGTCTTCAGCTGTGTTGGGGTCAACAGCTAGAACTTCATCAGATTCATGTGCCTCTGTGGGAGCAGGCTCATGAGTAACGAGACGATGCTTGCAATTAGCAGAGGCAAGATATACAATAGAGATGGGTTCAACAACAAGAGGCTCAGGGGCAGCAGCACAATCTTTCCTTGAAGACTTAGAGCCCTTAGTCTTCAACTTTTTCTTGGAAGGGGCATCATCAGATGCATCCTTGTGCTTCCTCTTCCTGGCTTTTGCTTCAGCCTGCCTAGTCTTCTTGAGCTCAGAAGCAGCCGAGGGGACCTTTGGCTTCGAGCCAGTCATGCTGGCAGGGAAGACAATGTTGGGTTGTCCCTGCCTTGTAGTGTCACGATTAGCTTCAGCATGCTTCATGCTCTTCTTAGCAGCCATTCTGGGATCAATGCCAGGACGCCCAAGAGCTTTCCTCTTTTCAGCTTCATTGTGCGCTTGCACACATTTCTGGGCGTAGGACTTCATGCATTCTCAAGAGCCTTTGGCTTCTTCACGCTTCTTATGAATTCAGTTTTGAGGTCATCCAGCATCTTCTTGAAGATTTGCACATCTGCCACACTAAGCTTGTGCATTTTCTTCTTGAAATGGGCCTTCTCATAGTCAATCTTGTTCTTGAGCTCGATGATTTTCTGTGCCAGGGCCAGCTCATTAGCAATTGCAGAGTGGAATGTGACGCTGATGCCCACTGGCAGCTGCAGACTGTCAATGCTGATGTTCTAGTCGTCGAACCACTCATCAATGAAATTGTTCAAGATGTCAACATCAAAGAGGGGCAGATCACTGAAGATCTCCGTCTCTTGCTTACTCTTGATCAGAATCTCAAGGGCTTCATCACCAAGATCTTCATCGCTGGACAGATCAATGGTGTCTTCCTCATTGCGCAGAATGGCAGTAGGAGTGAGGGGTTGCCAGTAGCCTTCTTGGGCAATGGCTTCTTGGTCCTTTTGGACACGTGAGATAAATCTTTAGACTACACACTGGATTCAGGCGGTGCAGTTGTCAGTGACTTCTTGGTTGAAGCTTTTGGGGCAGCAGAGGCAGATGGCTTTGAAGCTTTTGCCTTCTTCTTCTGTTGCTTTGGTGGTGATGGAGCATCATCAGAATCAGCTTCTTCAGCAGATTGCTCC
This sequence comes from Triticum dicoccoides, assembly GCF_002162155.2. Classification (NCBI taxonomy): domain Eukaryota; kingdom Viridiplantae; phylum Streptophyta; class Magnoliopsida; order Poales; family Poaceae; genus Triticum; species Triticum dicoccoides. The sequence goes on from NC_041389.1 coordinate 675,952,516, forward strand.
ACAACAGCTCTCTGGGCAGCAATATGAGACAGAAGCCCGTCGAAGTTGGCGAAGGGGCCAATTCTGTTCTCATTGGTTTCACGAGTTCCATCTGGTCTTGGAGCAGAGGGGCCAGGGTTGAAGTTGAGGCCAAACTCCTTTTGGTTCTTAGTCGCTGAATCTGTTGCAAACTAGAAGTTGCGCTTGAAAAGATTGTCTTCACGACACCATAGGAGAGAAGATGGATCAGCATTCTCAGGCTGTGGTCCTCTGGCCATACAGGGATAGAACCCTTGTTCAATAGCTTCAGCCTTGTTCTTTGGTACCAAACTGCGGTACAGACAGTCACCCCATGGGCGTTTGATGGCATTCTTTTCAGCATATTCAGGTGTTACAAACCTGTACTTGAACCATTGCTCTGCCCAATATCTTCGGATCCACTGGATCCGGTTCTTGCACTGGGTGTAGCTCTCCTTTGGATCAGACTTGTAGAGTTCATACAGATCTTCAAGCAAATCAAGTGCAGTGTTGCCATGACGTTGCCTGCCTCCTTTCCATGTAGACTTCTCTCCATTACGTTCAGACTAATTGGCTTCAAAATAGTGAAAGGCTTCCGTCTGCTGGTCAGGCAAGAACTAGCTTCAGGAGATTCGATGTGACGCTGTAAGAATTCTGCAAATGAATGCAGACTATGAGAACCAAGGGATTCTCCCACGGACATGTACCTTTGACAGCATTAGAGATGCGAGAGAAGGGGAAGAGGTCATATGCATTCTCAGAAGATTTTGAAGATAAATCAGTTTAGACGACATTGACCTCACAGTGCGAAGACATTCACTTATTGAAGGAAGTTGATTCCAGATTTGTACCAATCCGTGAATAGGTACAAGTGAGGAAGCTAACTAGTTTTGACGCATAAGTGAACATACTTTGCAATATATGAGATTCAAAAAGAGACAAATCCAGATTTGGAAGTGTATAAATCACTTTTGGTCGAATTTGATGGATTTGACAGATCGAAAAGACTGTAAAAAGTAGGTTTTCATGACCACAGACGAACTGCTAGACGAAGTAGACAGGTGTAACGCCCCGGATTCGATGCGCCAGGTGTCTCCCAGTTCTTCGCCGTCGTTGCCATGTCTTTTGCTTGCGTGTTGCATTTTGCCATGTCATCATCTGCATTTCATCTGCATGTTTTTCAAAACTTGCATCCGTTGGAGTTCCGCTGGTTCTCTCCGTTGTCCGTTCCGAGTCCGGACACACTCGCACGCGCCCGAGGCACCTCCGAAATATTATTTTATAAGTGGCATAAAAATGTTCTCGGAATGGGTTGCAACTTGTCGTGCGGTCTTATTATAGTGTAGACAGACCGCCTGCCAAGTTTCGTCGCGTTCGGAGTCCATTTGATAGCCCAGCCGTTAAACCCATAACCGCAATATAGTCGGTATATTCGTCGGGTGTTTTCGGTCTCCGAAAACCCGTGCCAGGCTGCTATTTCTTCTCTCCTTATAGCCTAGCCCATCTACACAGCCCACCAACCCCTCTCCTAGTCCCTCTCCACTTCGGAGCCGTCCGATGGCGATCGTACGCTCCGAAAAGCCCCCAAAACCCCCTAACCCTAGTACCTACCCTTTATATTTCTCCCTTCCTTCCAAAATGGGCAACCTAGCCTCCCCTCCCCTAGCCTCCTCCAACCTCGGGTTTTGCGCCGCAGCCAACCCCCCTCCACCTTGTTTTCAGCGCCGGCCGAACCCCCCATCGCCACTTGGCGCCGCCGTCGCCGCGCCCCGGACCAATCCGGGCGCGCCAAGTCACCCAGCGCCGCCGCTCCCCTCCATTCCCGCGTGGCCACGTCGCCCCTATCCAGCCCCGCCGCCGCGGCCTGCCAGGAACCTAGATCGGGCCCTGGGAAGCCCATCTGGGCCCTGAGCTGCCCAGCTCCTGCGCCCGAGCGCCTCCCGCTCCGAAGCCCCGCCGCCCGACCTCACCAGCGCCACCTCGTCTGCGCCGCCTTCCCCGTCGTCCCGCCATGCCCAGCCACCGGAGCCGCCGCCGGCGACGTCCAGGCCATCCCGCGCCGCACTCGCCGTCTCCTCCTTCCTCCCCGTCTCACTTTCCCTCTCTCACCCGCGGCCATGGCTGCTCTCCTTCTCGCAGGGAACCGCCGCCGCCGCCGCCATGGTCTGCCGCCCTGCCCATGAAGCTCCTCCATCGCTGGATCCGGTGCCCGGAGGCCCGATCCACCGGTTCCCGGCCTCCCTTGTCGCCGCCTTACTCGGATCAGGCGGATCCGGCAAAGTCAACTGCCGCCGCCGCCATGAACGTGCTCAGGAGCGAGCAGAGGAGCTGCTCCTCCCGTGCGCCGCTCGTGGACCCCACGTGGGCCCCGGCCCAGCAGCGCCCGGCCCAGCCGGCCTGCCAAACCTCTTACCCGACCTGGGCTCGGCCCATGGTGAGCAGCCCGTCTTACCCTCGCCCTGTGCGCAATTTAGTAACTTGCACCTCTGCGTTTTTTTCCTGAAAAATGACTAAGTCCTGAAATATTTTGACATTATCATGCCATGTTCATCGCATCATATCTCCATGCATACTGCTCCGTTTCGTGCGTGTAATATATCAAATTGTTCGTCTCAACGAGTACTTCATTTCATTCCATTGCATCATGTTCATTTGAGCTCATCTTGATGTCTGAATCATCGTTGCAAGAGTGCTTCATAATGTTAGTTCCTGTTTCTTAACAGAACTTGCTCATTTGTCATTTTTGCCATGATTGATGTGTGCATCCTATGAGGTTGATGTCTACATGTGTTTTGAACTATGCCATGCCATCTTTACAGGGGTGTATGCCATGTATTTTTCTGATCAATGTGGTGACTAGCACAAGCATGCAAACTAGGCTTTGTGATGTTGCTGATTTTAGTCCCTGTTCTGCTGTTATTTTGATGCCATGTAAACTTGATGCTACAGAGAGATCCATGCATAATTTGAGATACTTCAGTAAGGATGTTTTGAACATATGGTTTTTCTCTAGCCATTCATGCCCCTATTTGCAATTATGGAGTAGTCTAGCATGTCATTTTCGTGCTCTACTTTTGCTACAAAATATTTCCTCGCAGATTGTTTACATGTTATTCAATTTTGCCAAGGTTGTTGTAGTTGATCCTTGCATGCTATGACCTTGTTCTTGCCTTGGTTTGTTTCATAAACATGTCTTCTTGCTGATGCTATGCTTATATTGTCATGCAATGACTTGTGGGGAGTGAATCGAGCTTGTTAAGTAGGGTACTTGCTGTTGCTGTTTTGCTAGGCTGAATCTGTTATTTCGTGATGCTATGTAAACCTGCTGCTACAAGTCATTCTATGCATAATCTGGAGATGTTCACTAAGGGTGTTTTGTTCTACATGTCATGCTCTATCCATCCATGCCCCTGGTTGCATTTATAGCTTGCTGTAACTTGTTGTAATCTTGCTCCAAAGTTGCTAAATAATGTTGCTGTCAGCCTGTTAACATTAAGTTCAGTTGTTGCCATGATTGTTGTTAGTGATCCATGTACCCTATGAACTTGCTCTTGCCATGCTTAGCTTCATAAACATGCCTTCTTACTGTTGGTTGCCTTGCTATGTCATGTTTTGCTCTGTGGTGAGTGGTACAAGCTCATCTACATGCGTACTTATCGTTGTTCCTGCCATGTATGAATCTGTATTATAACTTGCTATGTTTACATGGGTGCCATCATATTTTCTGATCCTTTTTGGCTCACGGTCAGTAAAGGACTTTTTTTCTATGTATTTAGTCGATTCATGCATGGTCAGTAAAGGCCTTTGTTTGCCATGTTAAGTTCCTTTAACATGTTGTTTGATAGCTCTAAACATTGCAACCTGATGTTATTTCCTGATAAGTCTGAAACTGTTATTATTTGCAATCTTGCCATGTGTGTTTGAGCATGTTCTAGTGATTTCTGGAGATAGCTCAGTGTTCATGTTTTGTCATGCTCTACCTGTACTTCATGACCATGTCTTTTGTTTTCATATGGAGGTGCTGTAGCATATTGTTTTGATGCTTTCAATATGCCTAGTTGCTGTTTTGGACAGATTGTTGTTATAACTTGTATAGAGTGTATGTGTTGAACCGTTGCTCCGTTTTGAGTGTGCTCTATATGAAACTTGCTTGATTTTGCATGTAGTTTCATATTATCATGTTGCATCCCTGTTTTTAGGTGTTTGCTTGATGTTTGTATGTAGTTTGCATCAATGACATGTTTAACTTGTTTTGCTCATATCTTCTAGGCCGTAGCTCCGAATTAAATGAACTTTATATGTAACTTGACTAGAATCTCGTGTAGATCATATTGGTGCATCTTAACTTGCTGTTTAACAACTTGAACATAAGGTTTATTCAGATCTGGACCAACTTCGAAATTTGCATATGAGGACTTACCGGAATTGTTATATGTTGTTCCCAGCCTCATTTAAACTTGCTTTGTTGTGTTGCTCTTGTATGCCTTGTCTCTTGCCATGAGTAGCTTCATGTAGCCTTGTCATGCATCATGCTTGTCGTGCATCATGTCTTGTTTATGTGTGGTGTGTTTACCATGTTGTGTGCTTCTTCTCGATAGTTCATGTTTCGTTGCGATCGTGAGGATTCGTTCGTCTACGCTGGGTTCGTCCTCGTGGCTTCATCTTTTTCATGGACTCGTTATTCTTCCTAGCGGGATTTCAGGCAAGATGACCGCTACCCTGGATCTCACTACTATCATTGCTATGCTAGTTGCTTCGTTCTATCGCTTTGCTGCGCTACCTATCTTTTGCTCATCAAGCCTCCCAAATTGCCATGAACCTCTAACCTTTGACACTATTCCTAGCAAACCATTGCTTGGCTATGTTACCGCTTTTCTCAGCCTCTCTTATAGCGTTGTTAGTTGCAGGTGAAGTTGAAGATTTCTTCATGGTGGACAGGATTATGTTGGGATATCACAATATCTCTTATATTATTAATGCATCTATATACTTGGTAAAGGGTGGAAGGCTCGGCCTTATGCCTGGTGTTTTGTTCCACTCTTGCCGCCCTAGTTTCCGTCATACCGGTGTTATGTTCCCAGATTTTGTGTTCCTTACACGGTCGGGTGATTTATGGGACCCCCTTGACAGTTCGCTTTGAATAAAACTCCTCCAGCAAGGCCCAACCTTGGTTTTACCATTTGCCTCACCACCACCTACATTTCCCTTGGGAGTAATTAACCCGAGGGTCATCTTTATTTTAGCCCCCCGGGCCAATGCTTGTCTAAGTGTTGGTCCAAACTAGAGCACCGTGCGGGGCCATCCCTTGGCAACTTGGGTTACGTCGGCTCCTGTACGCTTCGCTTATCCGGTGTTGCCCTGAGAATGAGATATGTGCAGCTCCTATCGGGATTGTCGGTGCATCGGGCGGTCTTGCTGGTTTTGTTTTACCATTGTCGAAATGTCTTGTAAACCGGGATTCCGAGTCTGATCGAGTCTTCCTGGGAGAAGGTATATCCTTCGTTGATCGCGAGAGCTTATCATGGGCTAAGTTGGGACACCCCTGCAGGGTATAAACTTTCGAAAGCCATGCCCGCGGTTATGGGCAGATGGGAATTTGTTAATGTCCAGTTGTAGATAACTTGACACCAGATCTGAACTAAAACGCATCAACCGCGTGTGTAGCCGTGATGGTCTCTTTTCGGCGGAGTCCGGAAAGTGAACACGGTTTTGGGTTATGTTTGACGTAAGTAGGTGTTCAGGATCACCTCTTGATCATTGCTAATTGACGACCGTTCCTTTGCTTCTCTTCTCGCTCTTATTTGCGTATGTTAGCCACCATATCATGCTTAGTCGCTGTTGCAACCTCACCACTTTACCCCTTCCTTTCCCATTAAGATTTGCTAGTCTTGATACCCATGGTAATGGGATTGCTGAGTCTTCGTGGCTCACAGATTACTACAACAACAGTTGCAGGTACAGGTTATGCGATGATCATGACGCGAGAGCGATGCTTGTTTGTTTTGGAGTTTCGTCTTCTGCTTCTTCTTCGATCAGGGGATAGGTTCCAGGTCGGCAGCCTGGGCTAGCAGGGTGGATGTCGTTTGAGCTTCTGTTTGTGCTTCATCCGTAGTCGGATGTTGTTCTCATGTATGATGATGTTGTATTCGTGTGGCATTGTATGCCTTATGTATGTATCCTCATCTATTATGTAATGTTGATGTAATGATATCCACCTTGCAAAAGCGCTTTAATATGCAGGTCTATCCTTGGTGGGACCTTCGAGTTCCTTTTGGATAGGGTTGCATATTGGGCGTGACAAGTTGGTATCAGAGCCTCGACCGACCTTAGGAGCCCCCCTTGTTTGATCGTGTAGCTTGGCCGATGTTGAGTCTAGAAGAAAACTGTTTTCTGAGTCTAGTTATATCGGAGAGTAGGAATTCTTCTTTACTCCTCAGCCCCTTCGTCGCTCTGGTGAGGAATCTTGACGTAGGTGTTTTGAATTACTCCTCTTCCCCTTCAATTTTTTCTTTAGGATCACGCAGTTAGTTTTTCGTTCGTTGGTTCTCAGCTCTTTTATCCGGTGCATTTCTCGTCAAGTTGACTCAAGCCTCTTCATCTTTGCCAAGTTCAATCTTCAGTTGTTTTCTTTTCCCACCCGCCCACCCTTCTTCCTCTCGGAACCGGAGTCCGTAATCGAGTATCCATCCTACTCATGCGAAGTCTTTGCTTTCTTTCCTCAATGATTTCAACTGGTGTTTTCTCTTCAAGATATTCGTCGATTCCCCTTCCAGTTGCCTGTGTTTTCCCGCCCTCCCACCCTTTTCTTCCCGGAGCCTAAGCCTCTTTCGAGCATCAATTTCATTCATGTGGAGCCTCTTCAGTCTTCCCTCAATTATTTCAACCGGTGAATTCTTGTCTCGGTAGACTTTCTTCATCTCTTTTCCGGTGCATGCAATTCATGTTTTTTTCCGGGTAAATCATATTCTTTTCCTTCGAAGTGTTCTCCCTGCTCATTCTCCTCTCGCCAGTTTATCCTTCCGGAGTGTTCAAGACATCTCAGGAGATTCGTCTGTGTTCCAATTAATTCGAGGGTGTCACCTCATTCAAATATTTCAATTCTTCCGGTGCATCATCTATCTCTTCAATAATCCTTTTCAATGGTGTTTTTCTCTTTAGTGGGCCCTAACCCACAGGTCTTTTCCCAGGATCTTACCTGACTCTTCTAATTTTCCCGGAGCTATTCTCAAATCCTTTCCAAAGTGTGACGTAAGAATGGATTTCATCAATCACATGCCTTCTCCAAGATCGATTTCAAATCATTTCATTGTTGGCTCAACCTCTTTGCTTTCCATTCTCCCGGAGTATCTCAGTAATTTTGGGTGGTGTTTCTCGTCGTCGTTTGAAGATCGAAGAAGAGTTTTCCTCTAAATCTTATCCGTCCTCTCGAAGAGTCGTGGTTCTAGCTTCATATCTTTCTCTCGAATTATTTCAGTTTGTCAGATATTCTTTCTTACCCATCCGGAGTATGTCAGAAATTGTTTTCCCATTTCTTTTCACCGGAGGCCATCATTCCAGTTATCGTTATCCAATTATCCCGGTGCTTCGTTCAAGTGTTCGTTAATCAGCTCATGATCTCTGTGTTCTTTTGTATCTAATCCCCTCTAACATATTGGTTCTTCTAACTCTTCCCGGTGTTTCTTTCTCTTTCATCAGTCATTTTCGAATTCTTACGGTGGTTCGTTCAACATTCTTTTTCCTTGATTATCATTTTTATCCATTCATTCTTCAATCCTACCGGTGGTTCATGAAGACCTTCTCAAGTTTGTGATATGTCACTGCTCAATCATTTTTCAAGGGGAATAAGTTGCATGCCAAAGCCATGTCGTCAATTAAATTTGATGAAGGTTAAGCATACAATAAATCTTATTCTTATTTCATCCAAGTGAGTAATCCTTTTTCCTTTGGAGTTTGTTCTTGTGGAATAAATTCTAGTTCCAAGTCTTTTTGTCTTTTCTTTTCCGGAGTTCAAATCCTCCTCAGCCATTTCGTCAGAACCTCCATCTAAATCATCGCAACACTCATTTTATTCTTTCATCCTTCATTCTATCTCATCATCCTTTTGTCACCGGAGTTCTTCATGGTGGTTCTTCATAATTTAATTCATTCCTTAAGTGTTCATCAAGATTCTTATCGAAGGAGCTCAAGTATCTTTCCTTTTGCTTTTCGAAGTGCAATTAGATCTCTGTATTCTGTTGAAGTGGAGTTTTGCATTTCTTCATTCTTCTCCGTTATTCAATCTTTTCCGTTTGTGGCTGGGTTATCACCTCATGATCTTGAGATGTTACCTATAAGACCACAACAAGCCTATTCTTTTCATGGTTGGTTCTCTCAACAACTCCCTTCAACCTTTCCTTCTAAGTTCTTTTCATTTCTATTTCAATTCTTTCGGTAGCATTGCATTGTTCATCTCGCCAAGTGCCATCTCTTTGGGTGAAGTTCATGTTCTATTCTATCCATGTTCAGTCAGAGTGCTGCTTAAATCCTTTCATTCTTATCCGTTTCTTATCTCGTTCTAACCGGAGTTGTTTCTGAGTCTATCGTGTTTCCATGAGCTTTTGATTCTCGTCATTCTCATCGTTCCTCTCTTCTTCTCGAGTGCTCTCGATTCTTTGCTTCTTCTCTCGAGTTCTTGTTTCACCTCTTCCCTTTTTCTCTTCCGTCTCGGTCCTAAGATCTCGCTACGAGATCTCTTGTTAGTGGAGGAGTGTTGTAACGCCCCAGATTCGATGCGCCAGGTGTCTCCCAGTTCTTCGCCATCGTTGCCATGTCTTTTGCTTGCGTGCTGCATTTTGCCAAGCTTGCATCCGTTGGAGTTCCGCCGGTTCTCTCCGTTGTCCGTTCCGAGTCCGGACACACTCGCACGCGCCCGCGGCACCTCCGAAATATTATTTTATAAGTGGCATAAAAATGTTCTCGGAATGGGTTGCAACTTGTTGTGCGGTCTTATTATAGTGTAGACAGACCGCCTGCCAAGTTTCGTCGCGTTCGGAGTCCATTTGATAGCCCAGCCGTTAAACCCATAACCGCAATATAGTCGGTATATTCGTCGGGTGTTTTCGGTCTCCGAAAACCCGTGCCGGGCTGCTATCTCTTCTCTCCTTATAGCCTAGCCCATCTACACAGCCCACCAACCCCTCTCCTAGTCCCTCTCCGCTCCGGAGCCGTTCGATGGCGATCGTACGCTCCGAAAAGCCCCCAAAACCCCCCTAACCCTAGTACCTACCCTTTATATTTCTCCCTTCCTTCCAAAATGGGCAACCTAGCCTCCCCTCCCCTAGCCTCCTCCAACCTCAGGTTTTGCGCCGCAGCCAACCCCCCTCCACCTCGTTTTCAGCGCCGGCCGAACCCCCCATCACCACTTGGCGCCGCCGTCGCCGCGCCCCGGACCAATCCGGGCGCGCCAAGTCACCCAGCGCCGCCGCTCCCCTCCATTCCCGCATGGCCATGTCGCCCCTATCAAGCCCCGCCGCCGCGGCCCGCCAGGAACCCAGATCGGGCCCTGGGAAGCCCATCTGGGCCCCGAGCTGCCCAGCTCCTGCGCCCGAGCGCCTCCCGCTCCGAAGCCCCGCCGCCCGACCTCACCAGCGCCACCTCGTCCGCGCCGCCTTCCCCGTCGTCCCGCCATGCCCAGCCACCGGAGCCGCCACCGGCGATGTCCAGGCCAGCCCGCGCCACCCTCGCCGTCTCCTCCTTCCTCCTCGTCTCGCTTTCCCTCTCTCACCCGCGGCCATGGCTGCTCTCCTTCTCGCAGGGAACCGCCGCCACCGTCGCCATGGTCTGCCACCCCGCCCGTGAAGCTCCTCCACCGCTGGATCCGGTGCCCAGAGGCCCGATCCACCGGTTCCCAGCCTCCCTTGCCGCCGCCTTGCGCGGATCAGGCGGATCCGGCAAAGTCAACTGCCATTGCCGCCATGAACGTGCTCGGGAGCGAGCAGAGGAGCTGCTCCTCCCGTGCGCCGCTCGTGGACCCCACGTGGGCCCCGGCCCAGCAGCGCCCGGCCCAACCGGCCTGCCAAACCTCTTACCCGACCTGGGCTCGGCCCATGGTGAGCAGCCCGTCTTACCCTCGCCCTGTGCACAATTTAGTAACTTGCGCCTCTCCGTTTTTTTCCTGAAAAATGACCAAGTCCCGAAATATTTTGACATTATCATGCCATGTTCATCGCATCATATCTCCATGCATACTGCTCCGTTTCGTGCATGTAATATATCAAATTTTTCGTCTCAATGAGTACTTCATTTCATTCCATTGCATCATGTTCATTTGATCTCATCTTGATGTCTGAATCATCGTTGCGAGAGTGCTTCATAATGTTAGTTCCTGTTTCTTAACAGAACTTGCTCATTTGTCATTTTTGCCATGATTGATGTGTGCATCCTATGAGGTTGATGTCTACATGTGTTTTGAACTATGCCATGCCATCTTTACAGGGGTGTATGCCATGTATTTTTGTGATCAATGTGGTGACTAGCACAAGCATGCAAACTAGGCTTCGTGATGTTGCTGATTTTAGTCCCTGTTCTGCTGTTATTTTGATGCCATGTAAACTTGATGCTACAGAGAGATCCATGCATAATTTGAGATACTTCAGTAAGGATGTTTTGAACATATGGTTTTTCTCTAGCCATTCATGCCCATGTTTGCAATTATGGAGTAGTCTAGCATGTCATTTTCATGCTCTACTTTTGCTACAAAATGTTTCCTCGCAGATTGTTTACATGTTATTCAATTTTGCCAAGGTTGTTGTAGTTGATCCTTGCATGCTATGACCTTGTTCTTGCCTTGGTTTGTTTCATAAACATGTCTTCTTGCTGATGCTATTCTTATCTTGTCATGCAATGACTTGTGGTGAGTGAATCGAGCTTGTTAAGTAGGGTACTTGCTGTTGCTGTTTTGCTAGGCTGAATCTGTTATTTCATGATGCTATGTAAACCTGCTGCTACAAGTCATTCTATGCATAATCTGGAGATGTTCACTAAGGCTGTTTTGTTCTACATGTCATGCTCTATCCATCCATGCCCCTGGTTGCATTTATAGCTTGCTGTAACTTGTTGTAATCTTGCTCCAAAGTTGCTAAATAATGTTGCTGTCAGCCTGTTAACATTAAGTTCAGTTGTTGCCATGATTGTTGTTAGTGATCCATGTACCCTATGAACTTGCTCTTGCCATGCTTAGCTTCATAAACATGCCTTCTTACTGTTAGTTGCCTTGCCATGCCATGTTTTGCTCTGTGGTGAGTGGTACAAGCTCATCTACATGCCTACTTATCGTTGTTCCTGCCATGTATGAATCTGTATTATAACTTGCTATGTTTACATGGGTGCCATCATATTTTCTGATCCTTGTTGGCTCATGGTCAGTAAAGGACTTTTGTTCTATGTATTTAGTAGATTCATGCCATGCCTTTGTTTGCCATGTTAAGTTCCTTTAACATGTTGTTTGATAGCTCTAAACATTGCAACCTGATGTTATTTCCTGATAAGTCTGAAACTGTTATTATTTGCAATCTTGCCATGTGTGTTTGAGCATGTTCTAGTGATTTCTGGAGATAGCTCAGTGTTCATGTTTTGTTATGCTCTACCCGTACTTCATGACCATGCCTTTTGTTTTCATATTGAGGTGCTGTAGAATATTGTTTTCATGCTTGCAATATGCCTAGTTGCAGTTTTGGGCAGATTGTTGTTATAACTTGTATAGAGTGTATGTGTTGAACCGTTGCTCCGTTTTGAGTGTGCTCTATATGAAAGTTGCTTGATTTTGCATGTAGTTTCATATTATCATATTGCATCCTTGTTTTCAGGTGTTTGCTTGATGTTTGTATGCAGTTTGCATCAATGTCATGTTTAACTTGTTTTGCTCATATCTTCTAGGCCGTAGCTCCGAATTAAATGAACTTTATATGAAACTTGACTAGAATCTCGTGTAGATCATCTTGGTGCATCTTAACTTGCTGTTTAACAACTTGAACATAAGGTTTATTCAGATATGGACCAACTTCGAAATTTGCATATGAGGACTTACCGAAATTGTTATATGTTGTTCCCGGCCTCATTTAAACTTGCTTTGTTGTGTTGCTCTTGTATGCCTCGTCTCTTGCCATGAGTAGCTTCATGTAGCCTTGTCAAGCATCATGCTTGTCGTGCATCATGTCTTGTTTATGTGTGGTGTGTTTACCATGTTGTGTGCTTCTTCTCGATAGTTCCTGTTTCGTTGCGATCGTGAGGATTCGTTCGTCTACGCTGGGTTCGTCCTCGTGGCTTCATCTTCTTCATGGACTCGTTCTTCTTCCTAGCGGGATTTCAGGCAAGATGACCGCTACCCTGGATCTCACTACTATCATTGCTATGCTAGTTTCTTCGTTCTATCGCTTTGCTGCGCTACCTATCTTTTGCTCATCAATCCTCCCAAATTGCCATGAACCTCTAACCTTTGACACTATTCCTAGCAAACCATTGCTTGGCTATGTTACCGCTTTGCTCAGCCCCTCTTATAGCGTTGTTAGTTGCAGGTGAAGTTGAAGATTTCTTCATGGTGGACAGGATTATGTTGGGATATCACAATATCTCTTATATTATTAATGCATCTATATACTTGGTAAAGGGTGGAAGGCTCGGCCTTATGCCTGGTGTTTTGTTCCACTCTTGCCGCCCTAGTTTCCATCATACCGGTGTTGTGTTCCTGGATTTTGTGTTCCTTACACGGTCGGGTGATTTATGGGACCCCCTTGACAGTTCACTTTGAATAAAACTCCTCCAGCAAGGCCCAACCTTGGTTTTACCATTTGCCTCACCACCACCTACATTTCCCTTGGGAGTAATTAACCCGAGGGTCATCTTTATTTTAGCCCCCCGGGCCAATGCTTGTCTAAGTGTTGGTCCAAACTAGAGCACCGTGCGGGGTCATCCCTTGGCAACTTGGGTTACGTCGGTTCCTGTACGCTTCGCTTATCCGGTGTTGCCCTGAGAACGAGATATGTGCAGCTCCTATCGGGATTGTCGGCGCATCGGGCGGTCTTGCTGGTTTTGTTTTACCATTGTCGAAATGTCTTGTAAACCGGGATTCCGAGTCTGATCGGGTCTTCCTGGGAGAAGGTATATCCTTCGTTGATCGCGAGAGCTTATCATGGGCTAAGTTGGGACACCCCTGCAGGGTATAAACTTTCGAAAGCCGTGCCCGTGGTTATGGGCAGATGGGAATTTGTTAATGTCCGGTTGTAGATAACTTGACACCAGATCTGAATTAAAACGCATCAACCGCGTGTGTAGCCGTGATGGTCTCTTTTCGGCGGAGTCCGGAAAGTGAACACGGTTTTGGGTTATGTTTGACGTAAGTAGGTGTTCAGGATCACCTCTTGATCATTGCTAGTTGACGACCGTTCCTTTGCTTCTCTTCTCGCTCTTATTTGCGTATGTTAGCCACCATATCATGCTTAGTCGCTGCTGCAACCTCACCACTTTACCCCTTCCTTTCCCATTAAGCTTTGCTAGTCTTGATACCCATGGTAATGGGATTGCTGAGTCCTCGTGGCTCACAGATTATTACAACAACAGTTGCAGGTACAGGTTATGCGATGATCATGACGCGAGAGCGATGCTTGTTTGTTTTGGAGTTTCGTCTTCTGCTTCTTCTTCGATCAGGGGATAGGTTCCAGGTCGGCAGCCTGGGCTAGCAGGGTGGATGTCGTTTGAGCTTCTGTTTGTGCTTCATCTGTAGTCGGATGTTGTTCTCATGTATGATGATGTTGTATTCGTGTGGCATTGTATGCCTTATGTATGTATCCCCATCTATTATGTAATGTTGATGTAATGATATCCACCTTGCAAAAGCGTTTCAATATGCGGGTCTATCCTTGGTGGGACCTTCGAGTTCCTTTTGGATAGGGTCGCATATTGGGCGTGACAACAGGAGGCCAAGCAGTCAATCTCCCACGCCCTAACTTGGAGACGGAAGACACCTTTGGCGGCAGCGAAGAGGAAGAGGTCCACGGACGGCGTGAGGACGGCGTCGAAGAAGTCGCAGCAGCTAAGCGCTTCGTCTCCAGCGTCGACGCGAGCTAGCGGAGGTGCTAGGGTTTGAGCAAGGTGGCAAGGTGGAAGAAGGAATTTTATTTTGACCGTGAGGGGTGTGTATTTATAAGAAGGAGGAGGGCAGCGCAGCGCAATTACGTAGGTGCCCCTGGTGGTTCACATCTGAGGAACACGTGGCGTGCATGCAACTTATCACGAGTTGATCTATGTTCCCACGCACGCCTGGATTGCCGGGTGGTCGTTCCGGCTTCTCCGGTTTTCAGGCAAAAGGATAGAACATTAAAAGCAGTTTGTAAATGTGTGTCTCTATATCTTCTGCTGACAAGGACGCAGAGAAGATATTCGACAAGTGCCAACAGAATGCACATAACTTGGACAGAAAGAATTTTAGGGAGTAGCACAGAAGGGATTAGGGTCCGATCACATTCACTTAGGTCAGAAAAATAGCAACATGAAGACATAGCTATAAGTGAATGTTGTAGAGGACAGAACACATATGCAAATATAAATATTACTAAAGACAAATCAACATTGCGAAGATATAGATTTGAAGATAAACCAATGTTGAAGATAATCCAAATGCGAAGATAATGCAGTTATGACGCCAAATGAAAATCTTCGAAAAGTTTTGGTGGTGGCGTTACCCACCGTATACGAAGTATTAGACCCAGACACGGCGCACAATTATCGTGGCGCTCCAAAGTCAAATTCCATGTTAATGTATTCACACTCAGAGGGTAAGTCTTCATTGATTGAAGAAATACGTTACTTCGTGTGTTGCACATCTAAGTCATCAACATGCATAAGCGTTAGGATGTGTGTTCATTCACTAGACATTTGAGGATTCTAAGATATTTAGCTCACACCGCAGCTTGCAAAACCTCTTCTCATCCAAGGGCTTAGTGAAGATATCAACCAGTTGCTCTTCAGTGTTCACGTGAATGATATCAATGTCTTCCTTGTTGACATGATCTTTGAGAAAGTGTTGACGAATCTCAATGTGCTTTGTCTTCGAGTGCTGAACTGGATTCTTGGAAAACTTGTTGGCGCTTCCATTGTCGCAGAAGAGTGGCACATTATTCGTGTTGATGCCATAGTCCTTGAGAGTTTGCTTCATCCAGAGAAGTTGAGCACAGCATGATCCAGCAGTAATGTATTCAGATTCAGGCATCTGCTATCTCGGATGGCTCCTCCCTCTCCACCTACCACCTCCCACCTCCCTCCCCCACCTCCTCCAAGCTTCATGGCGATTTCTAAGCTAGATCTGCATGGAAGGGCTCCTGCATTGGGATTTTGCACCGGGCCTTGCCCTAGCCGAACAGGTGAGAAGAATGTTTGGACCACAATCCATTTTCCCCCTCTCGGGACCCCAAGGAATTCTTTTTGGTGGTCTCTTTCTCCTCGGCCTCATTTGCTCTCTCTGTGGATTCGGTGGGCATTGCTCTACAATGTTGCATTGGGGGTATTAGCTCTGGTTTTCGTGTGATCAAGATTAATGCCCGTTCATTTCGATTCTCGGTGGCAAATAATAAAGTGGGGCATTTCATTCATCAGATGCGGGATAGAATTTGGCCTGACTTTGTTTGTCATTTCCATCTCTATAATGGTCATTTTGCCCCTGCACCTATTGTTGATTCGTGTTGGCATGCTGATCAAGAGCTTATGGATATCTCTGCTCGTCGTCCAGTGGCCATTAAATCTTCTCTTAATTTCTTACTTTCGAGCTCCCAGCGAGACTCAGGCTCTGATAAGGTTCTTGGCAAATTTGGTTTGGTTCCCCTTGATCACATGCATTTCTCTATTGATAATGTTGCTGAGGCATCGACATCATCGGCTAACATTACTTTTCAGCATCACTCTATACCTGCGCGGGTATCTTCCTCCTTGATCACTGATTCTTCGATCTCTTGTTACAGTTTTTCGGATAATTCTGTTGGAAGATCTGTTCATCCGATTCCAGACTGCAATAATCCCGCTGCATTAATTGAGCATTTTCTTCGTCTGGCAAAATCAGAGGAGCACCAGCCGGCACATTTCATTAAATTTGGGGCTTTTAATTGCCCTCTGTCTAGCCCGTACCCGTAGCTTCATCAATGTTTTTTACATTCGGCTTTCAAATATGCACCCACAGATACCTCTTGGCCCGCTACTCTCTCGGCCTGGCATAAAGCGGATTTGGCCCAATCCAGTTACACGGCTACAGAAATTATGGATTTATCAAATAATTGGGAGATTCTTTGCCCGTGCTGTTTACAATGGGGACATCACAAGAATTCTTGCCATGCTCAGTTGATCTGCATTAATTGTTTGTCTCCTGGTCACAAGGCGGTTGATTGCCCATTACTACCTAAATCTCGGACTTGCCCTGAGCTGCACGATACATTTGGTAACAAAAACAGCTAGACCAGAGGTTTACCTATTTGCATTGACACGCCTAAAGAACGCAGAAAGAGGTCAACCGTTCGATGCTCCGCCTGTGGTTTTTATGGCCACGTGGAACGATCCTGTCTCAAGTAGCGGTATAACAAAAAATGGCAATGGAAGCCCAAGAATCCGCAGACTTCCTTTCCTACCCCTCACGGTCCATCTTCCGCCTCAGTTTCCCCCACACCGCAGTAGTGCCCAGTGTCGTCACAGCATCAGACGCCACCGCCCACCTCTGCTTCCCTGCCCATGGCAAACTATCCGTTGAATCCGATGCCCTTCCTTCCCCCGGGCTTCGCCGTCGAGCCTGGTCCGGCAGACCGCTTGGTGCGCAGTGGTATGGTTGTCGGCCCCATTGCGCCGCTCAACCATGACTTCCTCGCCATACAGAAGCTAGCCACTATGTTCCTCTGCATTGTCGCACGACCATCCACGCCATGGTTGAAGGTCTGTTGCATGAATCCCAGCTCTTCACAACTGAATCTTCTGATCATCCATTCGGCATTGGCATCTTTGGGTTTGCGGATTCCTTCATGCGAGACACTGCGGTTGCCACCCCTCTTGAGCTCGAGGATGAGGATCTCCTCATCACGTTTGTGCCCCATAATGAGACCCTCAATCGCTGCACCACATATTTTGGCCCTGAAGTCTGGCTGATGTTCTTTGGATTTCCATATGACTACCAGACCGATTACTACATCACCAAAGCTTTAGGTGGTTATGGCTCCTTGGTCAGTTGGTACAATCCGCGTCAAGATAGAAGGTACATCCTGCTCAAAGCTCTTGTTCTTTGCCTTCGTCTGATTCCCAAGAGTTTTGTGGTCTGGCAATTGGGTGGCACTCGGGATTGTTGGACAGTGCAAGTTACGATCCTATGTAGCAATGACTGGAACGGGCTGCTTCCTGAAGTTCTTGCTCCCGGTGAAGAACCACCCCCACCCGATGGCAAACCTCATCCATAGTTTGGATTCGAGCTCACTGTCGAACAATTGTACCAGCAGAAGGTGCATAATTGGTTGGTTTATAACGCCCCCCCCCCTTGCTGGAGATGCAAACCAGGGCAATGGGCCTGGCCAGAACAATGCTGGTTGGGGTGTCTGGCCTGCACCCCCCGGCACCACCCCTGCCGCCGCTTCCTCCTCATTTGGTGAATTACCAGGCCTGGTTAGCTGCTCAAGGACTAACTGTCCAACATGGAATAATGCCTGAAGATAATCTGACAGATAATGCTATGGAGGCCTGGAATGACACTTTCTCTGCATCTGATGAAAGTTCTGAAGACACTGCGCTGCTCTTGATCCTTCTGAATGCACCTGTCTACCAGCAACCTGCTGCTGCATCCTCTGTTACTATCTCTGTGGCTTTGCACAACCATGTCATTCAGTTTGGACTGTCAGCTCAAGGGTCTGAACTTATCAGCCTCCTGCTAAATGATCCCATTCCTCGCCAGTAGCTTAACACATACATTTTTCATGCTCTTCACCCTATGATTGCTGCCATCGGCCCATGGAGTGCTGGCTATGGTTTAAGGCCTGATAACATGGATATTGATGTCATAGTGTCCTTTGATGCAAATGGGATCAGTTTCTCCCAGTGCCCCACTGCACCTACTTCTGCTTCCTTAGTGATTATTGAAGAAATCCAAGAAGAGACTTTGTAGAACACACTGCCGGATCATCAGAACCCGATGGAGCTTGTGCACAACCCCCCTGATCATCCACTTGCAATCCCTGGGACAGTTTCTAGTCCGCTAGCTGATCACCATACCAGAATTGCGTCTGACCCACCTGGGCTCGCTGCTGTCAGTGCCATCACCATGTCGTCTGGCCCTGTGATCACCAGGGTCGCTGCACCCGTCCTCCTGCCCCCATCTCCACTACTGAGGTGCGCCGCAACAACCGCTCCAACAAATATAATGGCTTCAAAACGCAGCAGGTAACCGACACCCGCCTTGTTATCTCTCGGGTTAAACCTAGGCTAGTGCCATCAATTGGATCTTCCTCTTTTGCTCGGGCTACCCAGGATGAGACTTTACCGCACACTCCAGTCCAAGTCCTTCAGTAGATTGGCATCAACAGGTGTGCGGTCCCTCCTGCTGAATTGTCTAAAGAAATACTCAATGCTGCCCCCTAGACAACTCCTACACGTCCCAGCGATCGGCCACTTCTTCAAATGAGCCAGAGGGTGAGTCGGCTGCTCACAGGGCCTAAAACTCCCCTTTTCCATGCTCCCTTTGCATAGTTGGAATGTGCTATGTTGGAATATCCGTGGTCTAAATTCTGATGACAAGCAACTTGCTCTGAATAATGTGGTCCGTTCTAGTGGTTGTTCAGTGATTTGCGTGTAGGAGACTAAAAAGACATCTTTTGATTTATCTTTTATTAAGTCTTGCTGTCTTCGGTAGTTCGATAAATTTGCTTTTGTCCCCTCTCAAGGGGCCTCGTGGGGTTTAGTTACTCTTTGGAAAAGCTCTGATTTCTCTGGTAATGTGATATATTCATCTGATTTTGCCCTGGTTATTAATTTCACGAGCACTTTATCTCCTCGATCATGGTCTCTGACCAACATATATGGGCCATGCTCGGGCGACGCACGTCTGGCTTTTACAAATTAGCTCTACGATATTGACATTCCTTCCATGCAAGATTGGCTCCTTCTCGGTGATTTCAACTATATTAGAGCACCTGACAACCGTAACAAGCCCGGGGGCTGCCCTCATGACATGTGTACGTTTAATGATATTATCCGCAAGCAAAGCCTAATTGAACTTCCCATAAAGGGCCGATCCTATACCTGGAGCAACATGCAACAAGATCCCCTTCTTGAACAATTAGATTGGCTCTTTACTTCGCTCCACTAGACTAATGCTTACCCAAACACCATGGTTAAACCCCTCGGTAAGCCTGTCTCTAACCATGTGCCTTGTCTGGTTTCCATCCAAACCACTATACCTCGCAGCAAAATTTTTAGGTTCAAACCCTACTGGATTCTGTACCCCGGCTTTACAGATATAGTTCAAGAGGTTTGGAACATACCAGTTAAATCCCTTAATGATGTGACAGTCCTTTGCCATAAATTCAAAACGCTCCAGCACGCCCTGAAAACTTGGAGTAAAAACCTCTCTCGCCTCTCGGTGGCCATCGCGAACTGTAATGAGACCTTGGCACAATTAGATGAGCTCGAAAACAATAGAATTTTGACAATACCTGAGATGAATTTCTGCACCATCCTCAAGACACATCTATTGCGCCTTCTCAACTATCAAACCAATACTGGAAGAAACATTGTACCATCCGTTGGATCAAATTCGGAGACGAAAACACAAAGTTCTTTGAAGCTCTTGCCACTGAATGGTTCAGACGTAACAACATTGCGAGCTTCAGAAATGACGAGGGGGAAACTATGGATGATCATGATGGGTAAGAAGCTTTGCTCTTTCAAACTTATACAGACCGCCTGGGCACCTCTCATCCAACTGAAATGAAATTTAACCTCCCGGACATCATTCAACGCCACATAAACCTGGACCACCTTACTGATCCGTTTACACACGCTAAAATTGACGAGGTGATTAAGGAAATGCCAGCTGACCGTGCCCCTGGTCCGGACGGATTCATTGGAGCCTTTCTCAACGTGTTGGCCTCTCATCAAACATGACTTTTACTCATTGTGACCAATTCCATGAAGGCAGCCTGGACCTCACAAATATAAATGATGGACTGATTACTCTAATCCCAAAAACCAACTCCCCTAAGACTGTGAATGATTATAGGCCGATCATGTTGCTAAACTGCTCCCTAAAACTGATAACCAAGCTCCTTGTCAATCGGTTACAGCGCATCATCCTGCAAATTATCCACACAAACCAGTATGGTTTCATCAAGGGGTGCACGATCCAGGATTGTCTTGCCTGGGCCTTCCAGTATATTCATCAATGTCAAACTTCGAAGCAAGAAATTATCCTTCTTAAACTGGATTTTGCCAAGGCTTTCGATACCATCGAGCACGCTCCCATGCTTAACATCATGAAACACATGGGTTTTAATGACAAGTGGATGTCATGGATTGATAGCATCTTCTCCACTGGTCGATCCTCTGTACTGCTAAATGGGGTTCCTGGCCGTCAGTTTCATTGTCGCAGTGGGGTGCGCCTCCCCTTATTTTTGTGCTAGCCGCTGACCTCCTCCAGGCTGCCGTCAATGTTGCCTTCCGACAAGGCCAAATCCAGCTGCCCTTCCCCTGCACAGGACAAACGAAATATCTCGTAATCCAATACGCGGATGATACGATCTTGGTAATGCCGGCCTGCACACAACAAGCAACCATCATCAAAGGGATTCTGACTGATTATGCCTCATCCATTGGCTTGCGGATAAATTTCCATAAATCCACGCTCATCCCAATCAATCTCTCTATGGACGCAGCCGCTGCCTTTGCAAATCTGTTCGCTTGCTCTGTTGGGTCGATGCCATTCACATATCTTGGCTTGCCTCTCGGTACCTCCAAGCCCATGATCCTGGATCTCATGCCGCTGGTATGTAGTGCTGAACTACACCTCACCTCTACTACCGCGATGATGTCCTATGGAGGCAAACTCTCCTAGCTTAATGCAACCGTTACTTCTCTCCTCATCTATGCCATGTGCACACTTAAGTTCCCCCCAAAACTGATCGAGAGGCTTGACAAGATCAAGAGAAGATGTCTATGGACCAAGAAAACTGAACAAGGAGACAAATGCAACTCCCTAGCCACTTGGGAAATTGTCTGTAAACCCAAAAAATATGGAGGTCTCGGGGTCATCAACATTAAGCTGCAAAACGATGCATTACTCATGAAATTCCTCCACAAGTTTTATAACAAGATGGATATACCGTGGGTGCAGCTCTTATGGGACACATACTACATGGACAAGATACCACATGCATTGGCACCGATCGGCTCATTCTGGTGGTGAGATATTCTGAAGCTCACCCCATCTTCCATGGTACATCACAGGTGCTGGTGGTGTCAGGCACGACAACGCTGTTTTGGAAGGATCTCTGGGGCAATGATGTATTACAATCCTCACACCCCCATGCCATCTCCTTTGCCATGCATGAAGACATGTCCGTCAAGGGTTTCTTGGAGAGTGTCGGTGTCAAAACCGGCGGATCTCGGGTAGGGGGTCCCGAACTGTGTGTCTAGGCGGATGGTAACATGAGACAACGGACACGATGTTTTTACCCAGGTTCGGGCCCTCTCGATGGAGGTAAAACCCTACTCCTGCTTGATTAATATTGATGATATGGGTAGTACAAGAGTAGATCTACCACGAGATCAGAGAGGCTAAACCCTAGAAGCTAGCCTATGGTATGATTGTTGTTCGTCCTACGGACTAAAACCCTCTGGTTTATATAGGCACCAAAGAGGGTTAGGTTACACAGAGTCGGTTACAATGGTAGGAGATCTACATATCCGTATCGCCAAGCTTGCCTTCCATGCCAAGGAAAGTCCTATCCGGACACGGGACGAAGTCTTCAATCTTGTATCTTCATAGTCCAGGAGTCCGACCAACGGTGATAGTTCGGCTATCCGGACACCCCCTAATCCAGGACTCCCTCAGTAGCCCCTGAACCAGGCTTCAATGACGACGAGTCCGGCGCGCATATTGTCTTCGGCATTGTAAGGCGGGTTCCTCCTCCGAATACTTCATAGAAGATTTTGAACACAAGGATAGTGTCCGGCTCTGCAAAATAAGTTCCACATACCACCGTAGAGAGAATAATATTTACACAAATTCAATCTGCTCATGTATTCCGTGGCGTGACATCACACCATGGCCAAGCCTTTATTCGAATCGTTTTTACTGTCCCACCTCAGCGCGTTTAGCGAGGCGGTTTCCTTGGCACGTCTTGTCAAAGCAGAGATCATGTCCCCTTATTTCGGGATTCTCATCAATACGGGCGTGGGTAACCCAACCGCGCCTTCAATTACGGCGCTTGGGAGATAAGCGAGTTTTACCAGGCTGGTGGGGACGCATAGTTTCGTCCGTCCATATAAGGGGATAAGGATCCACTTTTTTCATTTATGCCTTCTTCCTCCTTTGCTCATCCATTTCCGCGCACTCGAGCTCCAGCGCCCAAGTCTGCACACCTCGCCTCAACCTTCCCCAGCCATGTCCAGAGGGGGAGGCAAGTGGATGGTCTCCTCCGTCACGGAGGGACACATCAAAAAGTTGAGGAAAGCCGGATACTTGTCCAGTGACATCGCGCATCGACTCCCCGACAAGGGGCAGCTTATCCCCACCCCCAGGCCCCATGAGAGGGTGGTGTTCCTCACCCATTTCCTCCGCGGACTAGGTTTTCCACTTCACCATTTGTCCGGGGGCTCATGTTCTACTACGGCCTGGATTTCCATGATCTGGCCCCGAATTTCATCCTCAACATCTCGGCGTTTATCGTCGTGTGCGAGGCCTTCCTCTGCATCCGGCCCCACTTCGGCTTATGCCTGAAGACCTTCAATGTAAAGCCGAAGGTAGTGGGCGGCCACCAGGCGGAGTGCGGAGGTGCCATGGTGGGCAGGATGCCCAACGTTTTATGGCTCGAGGGCTCCTTTGTGGAGACCATAAAGGGGTGGCAATCGGGGTGGTTCTACATCACCGAGCCGCGTGACCCCAAATGGGTGGCGGCCCCCGAATTCCGATCTGGCTTCCCTACATGGCTCACCTCTTGGAAAGAGATGGGCCTGACATGGGGCGATTCGGAAGAGCTGACCGGACTCCAAACCTGCGTCCAAACCCTGGTGAACAAGAAGCTCAAGCTTGTCAACGTAGTCCAGGTCATGCTCATCCGCCGGATCCTCCCGTGCCAACAACGGGCCTTTAACCTCTGGGAGTTTGATCCGGCACAGCACCAAACCTTGAGCAGGCTCTTCGACACTATGTACGAAGATGCCTGGAAGGTGCTCTTCAAGGGAGCTGAGGCTCCCACATCCGCTACCGAAGATCGTGGATTCAGCTCACAGCGTCAAGCCAGCGAGGTAAGCTATTTTACCCTTTACAGGGCACTTGTTTTTCATAGTTTGACTCTATGCGGGATCTAAACTCCCTTACCTTTGACAGGCCTGGCAGAAGACGTCCGGGCAGGTTAACTGTCCGACTCCCTTGCCAGAAGACCCAGCGAACGCCCGATTGACGGGGCTGCTGGTTTCGGCACCTCACGTGGTGCCGGAGAAGAAGGCCAAGAAAAAGGCCACGGGAACTAGAAAGAGTTCCCGGTGCCAGATGTTATCGGACTCATCGTCCGATGACTCTGAGGTGGACTCCTCCTGTGAAGACGAGGAGGAGGAAAAAGAGGCCTCTCCCCCAGCGGGAGGAGAGAAGAAAAGGAAGGCCGCCCCAACTGGGGAGGCCGGAGGGTCCAAGAAGGGGAGGACCCTTTCTCCGGACTACTCCACCAATGCCGACGACGGCGAAGAGGAGTGGCCACCGAGGGCTAAGCCCCCGGCGACATCGTAAGTACTTGGAAACCAGAATAACTCATGGTGTTTCATCTGTCGTGTAGAGTCTCTTAACGCCGAATACAACCCTGCAGCCCGCCCAAGGACGGGCTCGACACTTCAACGAGCGGCTCCCTGGCCCCATCGAACGTGAATAGCATTTCACTTCCGGCCGCCTCCTCTCCTCGCGCTGCGTATGACGCTGAGGTAGGATCCCAAAAAGGGCCCAGCCAAGAGGAGGAGGTCCCGGAGGCGCCGCAAGGCAACCTCCCGGACTCCGGGCATGAGGGGGATCAAACCCCAAAGGGCTCTAAGTCCGGTCCTGGGCCGGACTCTGCACCGGAACCTTCAGTGGTTCCGGAGTTCGGCAGGCGCCCCCTTCGTAAGAAGGGCGAGACTGCGACACCGGTGACCTCCGTCCAACCGGAGGCACCGGAAAATTTGCTGGAGGCGCTTAACGGCGCCTCCATCAACGAGGAGCACCGCACTGTTATGAGTGTGGTGATCCAGAAAGTTCAGCCTGCAAAGAGCGGGCTGACTGAAGCCTGTGCCAGCCTTCTAACAGGCTTTGAGGTATGTATTTAAGATGTGTAAAAATATTACCGCATAGACAGTAGCCCCTGATGCTCAGTTTGGTGTTCGGAAAGAAAAGCCGAACTGAGGATCTAAATAGATGTACGTAGGAGTCTAACATAAGCATGTCAATATGGGGAATGCAGGCTGCGCTGCTGACCTCTACCGCACTGACTGTGGAGGTCAATGCATTGAAGCAGAGCCTCGAGCGGTACGAGAACGAGCTCGGCCTTGCCAAAAAGCAGCTCGAGGACAAGGAAGGTAAGTAATACCTTATGGAAGTATATAAAAGATGTGGTTGCAAAAAATAGCAGGAATAACGTGAGAATTGCAGGGGCCACGAATGAGGTGGCAACCCTGAAGGGTGCAGTGTCCAAGGCCAAAAGCAATGCGGCTGCGGAGCGCACCGAGCGAGAGAAGCAGGAGGCGCGGGTGGCGGAGGTGCGGCAAGAGCTCCAGGCTCTCGTGGAAAAACACGAGAGTTTGGAGCGTGACTCAAAGACTCGAGAGTCCGAGCTTGCTTCGGCTCTTGAGGGCACCAAAGCCGCTAAGGCCGAAGCCCAGAAAGCCCTCCAGGAGATTGAGGCAATGAAGAAGATAGCGGCGGGTAAGGCATTCTTCACGCAAAGCAAGCACGTGAAAGTGAATTACTTGTTACTTACCCGAATCTGGAGCTCTCCAGGAGCATTCATAGATCTGCCCCGCAGTGTATCCGATGCTACCGCATTCTACTGGGCCAAGGAGGGGAGCTCAACGGAGAAGGTGTTCTGGTCTCAGTATACTAAGGCCGGACACCCCGTGCCCTTGAGCGACCAGCTGAAGCAGCTGGTTGAGCGCCATAAGGTGGCCAAACAGGCCATGAAGGGCCTCATAGTTCGGCTGTGGCCTAAGGAAGCCATTCGTAGGAGCTACTTCGGGCTGGTGAGGCGGCTGATGGATGCATGTCCATGGATTGAAGTCGTCAAGTGCTCCGTCTGTATCGAAGGTGCCCGTAGGGCCCTTGCCCGTGCTAAAGTGCACTGGGGCAAGATGGATGTTGAGAAGCTTGTGACGGATGCTCCACTGCCGGGCAAGGAGTATCGCACGCCCGAGATGTATTATGCGGGCGTCCTGAAGGGTGCCCGCCTTATAGCGGGTGAATGCTCCAAAGATGTAATTTTTGAGTAAACTCGCATTTGTTATCATGTACGCTTGAAAACTAGTTCATATGCGCTAAGCAACGCTTGTGAATTTAAAATATTACCTTCTGTGCGGCCGTTTATTAATTTTGAGAGATGGCGAGTTGTCGGCTTCTGCCCCCATGCCGCGAGTGCTGGGGTGTTCGGGATAAACTTGAGCGCCCTTTTTCCCATTCTTGGGTCCTTCGAGGGAGGCGCTCAACGCAACGAACAAGGCAACCGGACTATAATGCTTGAACACTCTCACTTAGCCATACAATTCTATAATTTTAAATTTCGGCGAAGCCCCTAGTATTTGGAAGACCGAATTCGGGGCGCTATTCACGCCTGGGCCGGACAAAGCCGGCTCCTCGCTCTAAGCGGCATAAGTCTTTAGGGACTCGAAAAACCTCTCGAACAGCGACCGGCTCTCGCCCTATCATGACGGTCAGTTTTAGCTTTCTCCAATGAGGTGCTTAACCCAGCTCAACCGGGGCACAATCGCAGTGGTTCTCCCAGCGCTACCTTAGCCGATATAACGGAACATAAGGTACCAAAACATGGGAGCCGGGCAAACCCAACTATTGACCCAAGACATGATTCGGAGCCGATGCATATAATGCCATAAGTTCGGGGTGCCACACTTGTGAAAGTGTTCAGACTTATCACACCATATTTTGGGGTACTTAAGCCCCTGGTGTATTTGGCCGTACCAAAGTGCACGGATGCAATATGTCATAAGTGAACATATATAGATAAGAAAAAGGAATGCAATAATAGGCAAAAAGCGGTGCATTGTTCATTAAAAAAGCTGCAGTAAAAGCAGAACGATACAAATAGTGCGATAAGCAAGGGACGGGACTATTTGACATGTCCCCCTCCAGGAGCGAGCTGCGGAATGATATGTAAAACAAGTATACTGCTCGTTATAGAGACCACCTAGACATTTGACGTAGCTTTCTGCTTCCCTGGCTGTTGCATCGTGTGTTCAGCGATTCTACTGCCGGGCAGGGCTTCTTGATAAAGGAGTCCTGAAAGTAAGAAAAAGAATTACACAATCGGTAGCCCCTGGTGCGGTTGAGCCGCATTCTGGGCCTTCCATGGTCGTGCCCCTCCCCCTATACCCATGGTATTTCCAGAGCGTAATTATGTACGCGTAGTACTGGTTTCGCAATGTCGCGAGGGCTGGGGTTGGGGCCGCATTACTACGCATGCTCGGAACGTGCTGGGCGGTCCTGTTGTAGGTTACTCCGGGCGTGCTTGGCAGTGTCCGGACGTTTAATAGCCGGACTTGAGAATTGCCTTAAGAGGCTGCTTTGTACCTCCGCCGCGAGAGCCGCCGTGTGCTCCTCCATTCGGAGAGAGCGTTCGGTGTTTCCGTTGACCGTAATGACTCCTCGAGGGCCTGGCATCTTGAGCTTGAGATATGTGTAGTGCGGCACCGCATTGAACTTTGCAAATGCGGTTCGTCCGAGAAGTGCGTGATAGCCGCTACGGAATGGGACTATGTCGAAGATTAACTCCTCGCTTCGGAAGTTATCCGGAGATCCGAAGACCACTTCAAGTGTAACTGAGCATGTACAGTTGGCCTCTACACCTGGTATGACGCCTTTAAAGGTCGTCTTTGTGGGTTTAATCCTTGAGGGGTCTATGCCCATTTTGCGCACTGTATCCTGATAAAGCAGGTTAAGGCTGCTACCGCCGTCCATCAGGACTCTAGTGAGGTGAAATCCGTCAACGATTGGGTCTAGAACCAATGCGGCGAATCCGCCGTGATGGATGCTAGTGGGGTGGTCCCTTCGATCAAAAGTGATCGGGCAAGAGGACCACGGGTTGAACTTTGGGGCGACTGGCTCCATCGCATATACATCCCTTAGTGCACGCTTCCGCTCCCTTTTAGGTATGTGGGTTGCGTATATCATGTTCACCGTACGCACTTGTAGGGGGAAGCCCTTCTGTCCTCTATTGTTCGGCGGCCGGGGCTCCTCCTCGTCGTCGCTATGCAGCCCCTTGTCATTGTTTTCGGATGTAACTTGCCTGCCTGCTTGAGCACCCAACAATCCCTGTTGGTGTGGTTGGCTGGTTTTTCAGGGGTGTCGTGTATCTGGCACGAGCGATCGAGTATTCGGTCCAAATTGGATGGGCCCGGAGTATTTCT
This sequence comes from Triticum dicoccoides, assembly GCF_002162155.2. Taxonomy (NCBI): domain Eukaryota; kingdom Viridiplantae; phylum Streptophyta; class Magnoliopsida; order Poales; family Poaceae; genus Triticum; species Triticum dicoccoides. The sequence continues at coordinate 675,980,371 of NC_041389.1, forward strand.
TTTGAATGGCTTTTTCCGCTGACCGGGTTTAGAGCCTCTGAATCCGGCATTGACTGTCGTATCTTCAGCATTATCGCCGTTAATGCGGAGCTTGTGCTTGTTGCGACGCGACCTGCCATTGCTGTCCTTGTTATCCGAATTATCAGGGCTCTTGGTCATGTTGTTACTAGGAGCTAGCCAGTTGTCTTCTCCCGCGCAAAAGCGGGTCATGAGTGTTGTGAGGGCTGCCATGGATTTCGGCTTTTCCTGTCCTAGGTGCTGGGTGAGCCACTCGTCGCGGATGTTATGTTTGAAGGCTGCAAGGGCCTCTGCATCCGGACAGTCGACGATTTGATTTTTCTTGGTTAGGAACCGTGTCCAGAATTGCCTGGCCGATTCCTCCGGCTGCTGAATTATGTGGCTTAGGTCATCGGCATCTGGTTGTCGCACATAGGTGCCCTGGAAATTGTCAAGGAATGCGGCTTCCAGGTCTTCCCAACAACCAATTGACTCTGCTGGCAAGCTGTTAAGCCAATGCCGAGCTGGTCCTTTAAGCTTGAGTGGGAGGTATTTGATGGCGTGTAGATCATCAACGCGGGCCATGTGGATATGAAGGAGATAGTCCTCGATCCAGACCGCAGGATCTGTTGTGCCATCATATGATTCAATGTTTACGAGCTTGAAACCCTCAGAGATTTGATGATCCATCACTTCGTTTGTGAAGCATAGTGGGTGTGAGGCGCCTCTGTATTGGGCTATATCACAACGTAGCTCAAATGGGTTTTGTCTGCTGTGTTCGGCCCGGCCGGATTTCCTGTATCCGGTGTGACAGTTGTCGTCACGTGTAGTGAGGCGCCCATGCGATCCGTAGATCGATATTTTCTGCCTTGCCTTGTCCTCCAATATATCTTGCAGGTCTGGTGCACTTCCCCGTGCCTTGGTATTTTTTGAGCGGCGCCGGGGTGCGGTTTGAGTGGAGGGCCGAGAGGCATCTCTGTCGTGGCCACGAGGTGGCTGGTCTGCCGCATCCTGCGCTGGTGATGTAGGTTTGAGTGCTTCCTCCTCTAATCGGGGTAGCAGCCTGCATTTTGGGTAGCTCTTGGAGGGGCGTTCGAGTTCGTACTCTTCGGCCGCAAGGACTTCAGTCCATCTGTCAGTTAGCAAATCTTGATCAGCTCTAGCTGTTGCTGCTTTTTCTTGAGGCTGCTTGCGGTGGCCATAAGCCTGCGTTTGAAACGCTCCTGTTCGACGGGATCCTCAGGCACGACAAATTCGTCGTCGTCGAGGCTTGCCTCATCTTCGGAGGGAGGCATGTAATTATCGTCCTCTACCTCTCTGTCTGCCGCTCTCTCATGAGGGCTGGCTTCTCCATTCTCCTATGCTGAATCTTGCTGGAGGGGGTTGTCTTCGGCACTTTCTGGGGTGTTATTGTCTCCCGTGCCAGAATCACCATTTTTGCTGTGGCGGGATTTAGAGCGGCACCGCTGACGCCGGCGCTTAGGTTGTTTCTTGGAGGGGTCATCCTCCGTTGTTCCATCGCCATTCCCATCTTTTGGGGTGTCCACCATGTAAATGTCGTATGACGAGGTGGCCTTCCAGCGCCCTATAGGCGCTGGTTCTTGGTCGTCTCCTGCATCGTCGTCCATACCGTCGATGTCTTCGGAGTTGAAGTCGAGCATGTCGGCTAAATCATCGATAGTGGCTACGAAGTGGGTGGTGGGTGGGCTTTGAATTTCTTCGTCATCCACATCCCAACCTTCCTGACCATAGTCCGGCCAGGGCTCTCCTGATAAAGAGAGAGACTTTAGTGAATTCAGGATGTCGCCAAAGGGCGAGTGCTGAAAAATGTCCGCGGCGGTGAACTCCATGACTGGCGCCCAATCGGGTTCGATTGGCAGGGGCATGGAAGGTCTGGAGTCCGGATAGGAGTCCGATACCTTGGAGTTACGAGCTTTGCAAAGGATAGGGATAGTATTCGGCTCCATCGCCGTAGAGATAGCAGCCCCCGAGGCGGTGTCCAGCCACCCATCCTCGGTCGGCGCAGTCGGCTCCGAGCTAAGGGTCGGAGCGGACACTTGTGCGGCCTCTAGGGCACTGTCCGGCGGCAGAGCTAGATCGTGCCCATCATGACAGTGCGGCGCGCTTGACTGTGGCTCGAACCCATCAAAGATCAAGTCTCCGCGGGCGTCAGCCGTATAGTTCAAACTTCCAAATCTGACCTGATGGCCAGGGGCGTAGTTTTCAATCTGCTCCAGATGGCCAAGCGAATTGGCCCGCAGTGCAAAGCCGCCGAATACGAAGATCTGTCCGGGGAGAAAAGTCTCACCCTGGACCGCATCGTTGTTGATGATCGGAGGAGCCATCGGGCCTAAGGATGACGACACAGAGGAACTCTCAATGAAAGCACCAATGTTGGTGTCAAAACCGGCGGATCTCGGGTAGGGGGTCCCGAACTGTGCGTCTAGGCGGATGGTAACATGAGACAAGGGTCACGATGTTTTTACCCAGGTTCGGGCCCTCTCGATGGAGGTAAAACTCTACTCCTGCTTGATTAATATTGATGATATGGGTAGTACAAGAGTAGATCTACCACGAGATCAGAGAGGCTAAACCCTAGAAGCTAGCCTATGGTATGATTGTTGTTCGTCCTACGGACTAAAACCCTCCAGTTTATATAGGCACCAAAGAGGGTTAGGGTTACACAGAGTCGGTTACAATGGTAGGAGATCTGCATATCCGTATCACCAAGCTTGCCTTCCACACCAAGGAAAGTCCCATCCGGACACGGGACGAAGTCTTCAATCTTGTATCTTCATAGTCCAGGAGTCCGGCCAACAGTGATAGTTCGGCTATCCGGACACCCCCTAATCCAGGACTCCCTCAGAGAGCACGACACTCACAGCGGCCTTCCACCTTCCACTATCCCCACAGACTTTGAATGAGGTGCGGAACATCCAAATGGTTTCATCCCACATGAGCCCCACCTCCTCCGTTAATGATGTCTGGTACTATACTTGGGGCAAGGCGGATTACAGACCAGCCGATTACTACCAATACCACTTCAGAGACGCAAACGTTCATCCTATCTTCAAATTTTTATGGCATTCTCATTGCATCATGAGGATTAAAGTCTTCGAGTGGCTCTTACTTCATGACAGACTGAACACGCGCAACATGCTAAAACGCCGTCATTATTACATTGGTGATGATCACAGCTGCCTCCTGTGCGGGGGTCAAGAGGAAGAAACGGTGGATCACATGATCTTTACTTGCCCCTTCAGTCAAACTTGTTGGAAAAAACTTGGTATCACCTGGCCGGGATTCGACTGTCGCCTGCATCTGTTGCAAACCACCAAAGACACCTAGAACGGCCCCCTCTTCTTTGACTCATTCCTCGTGGCAGCTTGGAGCTTGTGAAAGGAAAGGAACAACAAGCATTTTAGAAGGGTGGACCCTACCATCGACGCCTGGCTTCAGAGGTTCAAGAAAGACTTTGGCCTGCTACAACACAGAACCAAGAGGGCTCATTCTGCCCTCATCTCCTCTTCCATAGCTGATCTTTGACCAGTAGTTCATGTTGTGCGTATTCTACCTGTTCTTTTTCTCACATCTGACCAAGCACATCTCTCTCTGTGGTGGTTGGAATAGATGTACATATGATGTAATTGTGTAAACACCTACATTATATATGAAAACACAGTAGGAGCCTCTCCTACTGTCCTTTCCCTCAAAAATGTATTCAGATTCAGCAGTGGAGAGTGATACACAGTTCTGCTTTTTTGAAGACCAACAGACAAGAGATCGTCCAAGAAAGCGACATGTTCCTAAAGTGGACTTGCAATCAACCTTGTCACCAGCATAATCAGCATCAGAATATCCAACCAGATCAAATGTTGAGCCCTTTGGATACCATAATCCTAGTGTTGGGGTGTGAGCCAAATATCTAAGTATTCGCTTCACCGCTAGGTGATGCGACTCCTTTGGTGCCGCTTGGAATCAGGCACACATGCAAACGCTAAGCACAATATCAGGCTAGATGCACATAAATAGAGCAAAGAACCAATCATGGAGCGGTATACCTTTTGATCAAACTCTTTACCATTGTCGTCTGGGCCGAGATGACTTTTGGTTGGCATTGGCGTCCTGTACCCTTTCCAGTCTTGCATTCCAAACTTTTCCAGGCAATCCTTGAGGTATTTTTCTTGTGATATGAAAATGCCATTGCATTGTTGATGGATTTGAAGACCAAGGAAGAATTTCAGCTCCCCCCACCATGGACATCTGATATTGCTCTTGCATCATGTATCCGAACTCGTCACTGTATCTCTTATCAGTGCATCCAAAGATAATGTCATCTACGTATATTTGACACACAAGTAGTTCACCATCATATGTCTTCGTGAAGAGAGTGGGATCTAGTGAACCAGGTTTGAAGCCTTTGCTCTTCAGGAATTCCATTAGTGTGGCATACCAAGCATGAGGTGCTTGTTTGAGGCCATACAGTGCCTTGTTAAGCTTATACACCATATCAGGATGCTTAGGATCTTTAAAACCAGGCGGTTGAGCGACATACACTTCTTCCTTGATTTTGCCGTTAAGAAAGGCACTCTTCACATCCATTTGATATAGAAGAATGTTGTGATTATTGGCATAAGCCAACAGTATGTGAATGGCTTCAAGCCGAGCCACAGGAGCAAAGGTTTCATTGAAGTCTATTCCTTCAACTTGTATGTAGCCTTGAGCAATGAGGCGAGCTTTGTTTCTGACAACTTATCCAAGTTCATCTTGCTTATTGCGATAGATCCATTTCATGCCAATGACATTGTGCTTGCGAGGATCAGGACGTTTGACAAGCTCCCAAACATTATTCAGCTCAAACTGTTGAAGCTCTTCTTGCATAGCTTGAATCCATTCAGGTTCCATGAAGGCTTCTTCGACTTTCTTGGGTTCAGATATAGAGACAAAAGCAAAGTGACCACAAAAATTTGCTAGTTTTGTAGCTCTTGATCGAGTGGGCCAGGCGCGTTGATGCTACCAATGATCTTCTCAATTTGGACTTCATTGGCAACCCGAGGATGAGCTGGACGAAGATTTTTATCTGACTGACTATTGTCTTCGTCTTCGGCATTTGCTTCGGACTGAGCATTGTCTTTAAGTTGATTAGGTGCAGAAATGATGATCTCATCCTCAGCTAGTTCCTCTATGGGTATGATTTCTCCAGTACCCATTAACTTGATAGCTTCACCTGGTGTAGCTTCATCTAGCACATTTGGCAGGTGCTCTCTTTGCGAGTTGTTAGTCTCATCGAACCGCACATCCACAGTTTCAACCACTTTATAGTGAAAGAGGTTGAAGACTCTGTAAGTGTGTGAGTCCTTTCCGTAAGCAGGCATAAAACCTTCATGTGCTTTCGGTGCAAATTTAGACGTGTGATGTGGATCTTTGATCCAACACCTAGCACCAAAGACTTTGAAGTAACTGACATTTGGCTTCTTACTAGTCAGAAGTTCATAATATGTCTTTTTGAAGAACTTGTGAAGATATACTCTGTTGATGATGTGGCATGCAGTGTCATTAGCTTCAGGCCAGAATTTTCTTGGAGTCTTGTACTCATCGAGCATCGTCCGTGCCATCTCAATGAGTGTTCTGTGCTTGCGCTCCACAATGACATTCTGCTGAGGTGTGTAAGGAGTAGAAACTCATGTGTGATGCCCAAAGTATCAAGATAAATGTCGAGGCTAGCGTTCTTGAACTCAGTGCCATTGTCACTCCGAACGTGCTTGATCTTGATGCCATAATTCGTCATGGCCCGGTTTGCGAAGCGTCTGAAGACATCCTGCACTTCAGTCTTATAGAGAATTATGTGCACCCAGGTGTATCTAGAGTAATCATCAACAATAATGAAACCATAGAGATGTGCAGTAGTAGTGAGAGTAGAGTAGTGAGTAGGGCTAAATAGATCCATGTGAAGTAGCTTGAAGGGGCGTGAGGTAGTCATGATTGTCTTCGAGGGATGCTTGGCTCTTGTCATCTTTCCAGCTTCACAGGCACCACATAGATGATCCTTCTTGAACTTGACACCCTCGATGCCAATGATGTGCTTATTCTTCGCGAGAGTGTACAGGTTTCTCATGCCCGCATGTCCTAGCCGTCGATGCCATAGCCAGCATTCTGAAGCCTTTGCTAGAAGACATATGGCGAGTTATGGTCCTGCTGAGAAATCTACCATATACAGATCCCCTCTTCGATAGTCTCCGAAGACTAGAGATTTGTCATATTCCATTAGCACAAGACAACGATATTTTCAAAATATCACAATCATGTTCAGATCACAAAGCATCGACACAGACATAAGTTGTAACCAAGGGATTCAACAAGCATCACTTTATCCATGTGCTGATCCTTTGAGATAGCAACTCTACCAAGACCCAAGACCTTAGTTTTACCAGTGTCAGCGAATGTGATGTGGCTCTTAGTAGAAGGACGTATGGTTAAATCCATTAGAAGACTTCGATCACCAGTCATGAGGTTGGTGCAGCCGCTATCCATGATCCATTCAGTGGCTTTCGGGGTTGTACCCTACAGTGCAGTTAGCGGGATAGGCTTCACCAAGAGTATTGTGAAGCAGAAACACGTAGCGAACAAGCATATTATCAAAGTTTAAATCCTGGTTAGGCATGATAGGATGCTCGTCAAGGAACCCTAGGACGAAATACATGATAACACCATTTGAGCATTTTATCTTGCGTCCCACAAGACGTTTTAGGTCTCCAGCATTGTCGTCAGAAGATTTTGCTTTCCGGCTGGAGACCTCTCCCTGCAAAAGAAGTTAATTCTTCTTAACCACCCACATCTTCAGGGGTGGCTTAGAAGCAATGAGTCTAAGTGCAGCATCTAAGAACTTTGGCTTGGGAGCCCTAGTAGCTTCGCAGGAGGAGAATAATACTCATAAGAATAGCAGAAAAGTTCTTAGTTTTGTGAACATAGCGGTTAGATGAAACACACTCATATTCACGAGTCTCATAGCGATTCTCCTGCAAAACATTGGCGTTAGGGTGACCATAAGTGGTCCTCTGTCTGTATGAAGCCTTTGGACCATATGACGCCTTTGGTCGAGGGTTTGTATTCTTCCCTGGTGGTGTCATGATGACATTCACGGGAAGCTTCTCAAGACAGCTTTTGGGCACCCAGATATTCTTCTGGGGTGACCCATTCCTGCAGTTACCTGGCAAACACTTCACCATTCTGATTCTTAAACAACTTATAATTTGCATCAAAGGATTCATCAATGACAATTGGATTAGCACAAGTGAAGCCAGATAAAGTAGATGGGTCCACTGAAGGATCCTTAGCAGCAACCCAGGTGGTTTTCGGGTACTGCTCAGGCGTCCAATATGAACCATCGACGTTCATTTTCCTCTCGAACCCAACACCCTCTTTCCTAGGGTTTCAGTTCAGAATCTGTTTCTTGATAACATCGCACAGAGTTTGATGCCCTTTGAGGCTTTTGTACATGCCAGTCTCAAGCAATGTCTTCAACCTAGCATTCTCATCAGCAATAGTAGTGGCATCCTCAGCAGAGGGGTTAGTTACCACATCAACAATTGAAGATATTGCAACATCAGAGGCGGTAGAACATTCAGCAACAGAGACAACATTATCATGCTCAAGACACTTCAAGCATGGTGGAAAAAATTCTTCCTAAGCGGTACTGGTCTGTTGGGCGAGTAGTGAATCGTTCTCCTTTTGAAGATCTTCATGAGACGCTCTCAGTTTCTCTAGATCCCACTTCCTTTGAAGATAATCGTAGGAAAGCTTCTCATGAGAGGCTGAGAGAGTTTCATGACGACTTTCAAGATCTTCGTACTTAACACGAAGACTTTTGATATCTTCGATTAAGGACTGAGATCGATTCATTTCCACGTCCAATAGGTCATCACTTTTGTCTAGCAGCTTTTGAATATGTTCCATAGCAGTTTATTGCTCAGTTGCAATTTTAGCAAGTGTCTTATAGCTAGGTTTAGATTCACATTTAGAGTCATCTTCACTAGAGGTTTGGAAGTAGGCATCGCGTGAAGTTACCTTGGCACCACGTGCCATGAAGCAGTGGGTAGGAGCAGAGTCGTCGACATCATCATCAGCTTTGGCTTCAACGCTGCGACCATTGTCTTCAGTGTTGAAGATGGACTTGGCGACGAACACTGATGCCAGAGCCAGGTTTGCCATGCCTGAATCAGACTCCTCCTAAGACTCCACCTCTGCCTCCTCAGAAGCAGACTCCTCCTTGCCAATAAATGCACGAGCCTTGCTTGATGAGGTCTTCTTATGAGATGAAGACTTTGACGAAGACTTTGAGGAAGATTTTGAAGATTTCTTCTTCTTCTTATCATCAGAATCATATTCCTTGCTCTTCTTCTTCTTCTTTGATTCCTTGTCCCACTGAGGACACTCAGAGATGTAGTGGCCAGTCTTCTTGCATTTGTGGCAAGTTCTCTTCTTGTAGTCACGTGATGAAGCCTCATCGTTCTTGGAGCTAGATCTTGAAGACTTGTTGAATCAATTCTTTTTGGAGAACTTTTGGAACTTTCTCACCAGCATTGCAAGCTCTTTGTCAAGCTCTTCAGGATCACCAGAGCTACAGTCAGATTCTTCTTGAGATGAGGAAACAACATTTGCCTTCAGAGCACGGGTTCGGCCATAGTTGGGACCATAGATATCACGCTTCTCAGATAGCTGGAACTCATGTGTGTTGAGCCTCTCGAGTATGTCAGACGGATCGAGATCTTTGAAGTCGGGACATTCTTGAATCATCAGGGCTAAGGTGTCAAACGAGCTGTCAAGTGATCTCAGTAGCTTCTTCACATTCTCATGCTTGGTGATCTCAGTGGCGCCGAGAGCACGCAGCTCATTGGTGATGTCAGTCATGCGATCGAACGTGAGCTGGACATTTTCATTATCATTTCTCTTGAAGTGGTTGAAAAGATTGCGAAGAACATCAATTCTTGAGTCTCTCTGAGTTGAGATGCCTTCATTAACCTTGGACAGCCAGTCCCAAACCAGCTTTACAGTTTCTAGTGCACTCACACAGCCATATTGCCCTTTGGTCAGATGATCACAGATGATGTTCTTGGCGGTTGAGTCCAATTAAGAAAATCCCTTGACATCAGCAGTGGTGACGCCTTCACCGACTTTGGGAACGCCGGTCTTGACGACATACCAGAGATCAACATCAATGGCTTCAATATGCATGCGCATCTTGATCTTCCAGTAGGGGCAGTCAGCGCCATCGAAGACAGGGCACGCAGCAGAGACCTTGATTATCCCTGCAGTCGACATAGCTAAAACTCCAGGTGGTTAAACCGAATCACACAGAACAAGGGAGTACCTTGCTCTAATACCAATTGAAAGTGCTAGTTATCGACTAGAGGGGGGTGAATAGGCGATTTTTATGAAAGTCTTCAAAACACGATGGCTTTGAAGACAAACAAGTAACTAAACCTAAATAGTAAGCAGCGGAATGAAAACTACACTAGGTAAGCATAAGTCTAACATACAACATAATGAAAGCATGAAGACTAATTGCAACTAGGTAGACATGATCAGAAAGGTAGATAGTATGAAGCTAAATAGATAATAGTCTTCATAGTGTGAAGTCAAACAGATTAGACAAGTAAGCAATGACTTCATGAAGACAACTGTAAAGTAAGGAGGGTGAGGATAGAACCAGTGGCTTGATGAAGATAAGGATTTGGTAGACCAGTTCCAGTTGCTGTGACAACCGTACGTCTGGTTAGGGAGGCTGAGATTTAACTCAGAAGACCATGTCTTCACCTTATTCCCCTTAAGCTAAGGACACCCAGTCCTCGCCCAATCACTCTGGTAAGTCTTCGAGGTAGACTTCCAAACCTTCACAGACTTCATTCAACGGCAATCCACAATGACTCTTGGATGCTCAGAACGAGATGCCTAACCGACTGGAGGATTCACAGTCCTCAAGTGTAATAAGTCTTCAGATCACACGGACAGAAAGACTTCAGTGATGCCTAACACTCTTTGGCTCTGGGTGTTTTGGGCTTTCTCCTCGCAAGGATTTCTCTCTCAAATGCTTCGGAGGTGGGTTGCTCTCAAACGACAAAAGCCGTGCACTAACTCTGAGCAGCCACCAATTTCTGGTGTAGGGGTGGGCTATTTATAGCCAGGAGGCAACCTGGCCTGATTTGTCCAAAATGACCCTGGGTCACTAAGCAACTGACATGTGTCCAACGGTCAGATTTCAAACACACGCGACAGCTTGGCTTGGGCTACAAGAAAAGCTGACTCATCCAGCTCTAGATAAGATTTGCTCTCATTGTCTTCGCTCGAAGACATAGGATGTGGTTGAGCATCACTTCTGTCACTCTGGCTTTGTTCACTTGTACCCCACTTAATAGTACGGTTGTCCTATGACTCAATAAGAAGAAAAGGAAACTACAAAACAACTCTGTCTTTGCACTCCATAGTCTTCAAGTGAATAGCTTCACGCGTCATAATCTTCGTCGTGAATGTCTTAACGAACCACCATTGTCTTCAATGTCTTCACACATTTTTAGGGGTCATATCTGGTAGGTAAACCGAATCAATGAGGGACACTACCTGTGTTATCCTGCAATTCTCACAAACACATTAGTCCCTCAACCATGTTTGTCGTCAATACTCCAAAACCAACTAGGGGTGGGACTAGATGCACTTACACAAATACGCAAAGGTCTTTGTCGTCTGTTGGCGGATGGCAAAGCATGCCGTTAACCCCTTAATGGACCTAAGCTAACACGTGTGCCGTCCAGGCTCTTTGTCGTCTGTTGGCGGACGGCAGAGACCTTTGCATCTTTGTCGTCTGCTGGTAGACGGCAAAGAAGCCTTTGTCGTAGTCTGTTCATCCGGACGTGTTGCCGTCTACTGGCTGACGGCAAAGGCCTTTGCCATCCGCCAGGCATGCCTTTGCCGTCAGCCATGGCTGACAGAAAAGTTCTGATTCTTGTAGTGTTCACCGTCTCTTAAATTCCCGGAGATTCGTAACTCCGATTGGGCTGAAATTTTAACATGGTTTTCTTGCGATATTATCTTTCTTCGAGCGAAAGAAGGGCACCAAACGCCTTACAAGGAACCCACAAGCATGCCAGGCGCACCCTGGGTAGGGGTGCG